>NC_081557.1:160113581-160288653 GCF_022355385.1 Mustela nigripes | reverse complement strand
GTCAGGAAGCAGGCTCCCTGCTGAGCAGAGAGCCCGATGTGGGGCTCAATCCCAGGACCCTGGGATCATGACCTGAGCTGAAGGCAGAGGCTTTAACCCACTGAGCCACCCAGGTGCCCTTTGCCCACTCTTTTTAAAATAACTGTTAATCTATACATGCAGCCAGTTCTTTTTTCATGCAGTGTGACATATGTGTCATTTGACTTTTTGCCAAATGGCAGGATCTTCCCCACTCTTCTTTCCAGCTAGTAGACTATTGCAACATTAGAGGCACATTTTTAAATATTTCATTTTTAAATATTTGTTAAAAGACCATTTGTAAACAAGGTTCTTTTTTCCCCTCTGTTTCTCATTCAACGGCTCGTAAGGAATTCTCCATGTGGGCATGCACAAATGTGGGCAAGGAGGGGTACCGTGGAGTAGATATAGATGCACTGAATTCAGAGGTTTCTAGAATGTCAATTTTACTTTTCCTTAATATTTCCTTACTATGTTTAGTTATAAATAACATATTCTTCATAATAAATGTTGCATAAAACTTATTATAGTTATAAGTAAAAAGATTAAAGTAAGAATGTAAGGGCAGCCCCTTTTTGTTAATATTTGTTAATTAGTCAGCAATTCTGATTACTATTACTGTTACCTATTATGAAACTTATGATGCCCTTGCTTCTGTCTGTTAAATGTTTCCACTTGGTTCTGAATTCTGAGATTTCATCATACTCATTAAGATCAGGAGCCATATCAATACAAACCTTATTACTATACTACAAAGAGTAGAAAACAGTATGTTATGTTCTTCACTACCAATGGATTTCAAGGACTTGATGAAAAGTCTCTCCTTTGGGCTTTCTCAAGACTCATAATTAGTGGCTGTATAATCAACAAAACAGAAAGATTCTCAAATGCCTCAGCTAGAAACAATGCTCAGATTTGCTTGTAAAGTGGAGCTTTATAAATACACTTATCCATAACTAAAATTGTATTCTTCCCTCCTTCATGTAGCATATTTGTAATTGATTCTCATAGTTATCCCTTATTTCCATGTTAATATATGTTAGCAAAATCTTTAGTTGACAATGATGAGTAAACTTTATCCCTAGATCATCCTAAGATCTCTTTTTACAGATGTGTATACTGTAGGAAGTAGAAATGGTAAAGCTAGAGAATAGGTGGTTCCTTGAGGTAACCACGGCAGATGACATCATCCTAAATCTTAAGGCAAATCAAAATTAGTCTCATCAGGGGGAGAAAAAGCTACTCTATGATCAACAGAAATTCATTGGGCATTCCAGGATTTCAGAGTCAACTAAATCCATATAAATGTCCCATTCTAATTCATTTTAAGGTCTTACTATTTTCCAATAATCAAACATATGTCAAGACTATAAATGTCTCCAGTACCTTAATTTAGCAATCAATAACATCAGACTCTCTGCTTATTTGTGGTAATTATTACCACTCTCCAGCAAGCATTTCTAGTTTTTACATGTCTAGACATGTCCTAAGATTAAATTTACTGACCAAGTGGGATTGGGTAGAACTATATTATTATTAATATTGAGTCACTTGTGAATTCAATTATGTGTATAACTTCCTGTGCATAGCATTTAACTTCTGGTATGAGACATTCCAGACTTTTTATTTACAACCCACATAGCCAATGTGTTTAAGAAGGAAAAACATCAGCATTCTGAGTCCCTTAGAGACTATAAAGGGAACCTCCAACTCAGCAACAATGGACATGGAGTTTAAACTACCTTTATTTGAGCTACCCAGACTGGTGGGGGGGTAGGGTTGTTTGTTAATGCAGTACAGCTTAATCTGTTCTGATTAATACTTTGATTAGCATGGGTGTGAGGACAATGCCTTCACTGTGTAAGAGATTATAATTCTTTTAAGGCACTTTAAAAACTCCCTGGGATTGGGACAGTGTCTTGAGTAGGACTTTGAAATTTGGGCTTGTCCTTTTCCTATTCTCTGTCCTGTCCTATTCTCTAGCACAGCTGAAGTAGTTTACTCACCCCAGAATTCATGCATTCTTCATTTTTTCATAAGGGTATATTGCAGCAGCTAATAATCTCACAAAATGTTTCCCTTCAATAAATACTTTCTCCCAGGAGACAACAGATAGTCATTTGACTTATTGCTTTGATATAACATATGATGGAATGACAGTGTTCTGTAACTCCAATATTAAGAATGATCCTCATTGCCCTCAAATAAGGCCAGGTCATATATTCAACACCAGGGCCCATTTCCTTGGGGTTTATTACCAGGCACAGGTTGTAACAGCTGGAGTTTAGTTGCAAAGGTGGAACACACTAAAGTTAACATGTGCAGAAAATAATGCATTATAACAAATGTAATTTCTTACTGAATTATTGGGAGGTAATAGGAATAGATTCTAGGTTGAAACCCCATAAATAATTTCCAAGCCAATAATAACTGGGTTTAAAAGGGCGCTGATGTTCTTTTTTTTTTTTTTTTTTTTTTTTTTTTAAAGATTTTATTTATTTATTTGACAGAGCGAAATCACAAGTAGATGGAGAGGCAGGCAGAGAGAGAGAGAGAGGGAAGCAGGCTCCCTGCTGAGCAGAGAGCCCGATGCGGGACTCGATCCCAGGACTCTGAGATCATGACCTGAGCCGAAGGCAGCGGCTTAACCCACTGAGCCACCCAGGCGCCCAAGGGCGCTGATGTTCTTATATTTTTCTTTTTCTTTTTAAAATTTAATTTTATCATGGTAAGTGTATATAACATGTTTTAAGTTCAACCATGTTGTAGCATGTATCATCAGTTCATTTCTTTTTGTGACTGAATAATATTCCATTGTGTGGATACACCAAATTTTGCAGTTTTTGTTTTTAATTTTAATTGAAATCAACATATAATGCTGTATTGATTTCAGGTATACAGACAGTGATTAGATATGTATATACATTACAAAATGATCACCACAATAAATCTAGTTGTCCTCTGTCACCATACAGATTTGTTGCAATATTATTGACTATATGTCCTATGTTGTACATTACATCCCAAAGGGACTGCTTTCTTGCCACAAACAAGAAACTTCCTGTTGAATAAGGAATTCACTACTATAGCTACTTACTTTATAACCACAATATTTATGCTACACTACACACATGCCCATGTACACACACATACACAAATGGATATCTTGTACCTTTCTTTCTTATCACTTAGTTTTGAATTCAAGCCTTCTTCAAGTATGTCTGGTTTGAAGAATCTAAATCATCACAAGGAATCTTGTATTCTTGTTTGGTTGTTTTATTAACTCAGCATCTGCAAAATAAGAAATCATGTTAGAGAAGAGTTGGAATGGATATTTTACTGCCTAAGCCAATGTATCTCCTGGTTTACTTACCTGGTAGTAATTTATGGAGTGAATGTCTAATTGTGAAAAAGGTTTAGAATTAGCTCTTCAATTTTGAAGTGGTCCCTCAAGCATCTACTTTATAGAATTGTTGCCAAACTTTTAGTTCGATTCACAACTTTTAAGTGTATAACATGTGCCAAGTTCTGGAGACACAATGAATAATTATATTAGTTCCTTACCCTTAAGGGATTAATAGTCTATAATGTAGGATTGACTAATCAATAGCTATAGTAATTTGGGTATTAACACTTTGCCAAGAGGTAAACAACATGCTGTGGGATTAATTTAGCTTTGAGTGATTATTGAATGGATATTTGGGTACTCCTACAGGGGTAAATTTAGATCATAAGTTAAAGAGTTTCTTTATGGTCTTAGAGGAGAAAGGAAATATATATTTTGAGGAGACAAGAACATGAGAAAAACATGAAAATATGAACCTCCATATGGAAGTATATGATCCTTGACCCACAGCATGTGTGCAATAAATATTTGTTGACATAAATGAGAAAAAACCTTGGATGCAGAGGTCATAATAAAAATGAACAGAAAGTGAGCCAGATCAGTAAGGGTTTTCAGATCATTAAGGATTTTTAAAGCCCGTTTTGACCAATGAGTTATGAGTAGAAATCAGGAGGTAACACTTTCGGACCAGAGCATTTGATTGCTGGCACAAAAATCACATGCTGTTTTCTCCCCTGCAAAATCACTGATGTCCAGAAAGAGACTGTTCCAGTCACAGGAAATGTAAGAAAACAGCTCTTTCATACATATAAATTCATAGACACAGCTTTATAATGGTAACTCTCTAAGTACTGAGGAGGATAGGTTTTATTGCAGATGCTGGAGTCAGACAAGATCAAATAAAATGCTATGTAAGAGTCTATATCTGCTATAGCAGAAGCACTAGTGGAGATGAAAAAGCTCATTTAAGAGACATTAAAGGGAAGGAAATGAAAGGACTTAGTTGAAGCAAATGCATAGATGAAGAGGAAAAGGGAGAAGTCAGCAGCAAGTTTAGGATTGCCATCTTGGCTCTCTGAGTGAATGATGATGTCTTAGTCGGGACACAGACATTTAATGCTCACAAGTATCCATGTTGCCTTGCCTTTTGCAGTAAGGTAGGATCATGTAACTACTTCTCCTCAACAATCTCTGAACAGAAATGATGGATGTTCCTTCCAGGGAACAACAATTTAAGTGCTGTGAAACAGTCTGGATCTTCCTTAAACTTGATGATAGTGGAGATCTAGAGCTGAGATGGCTGAACCACTTTAGGACTAGATCTCTAAGTCACTTGATGGATAGAAGCAACGCTAGAATGGCATCTAATCCTTAGCATGTGTTGAGTTAAGTGAGATAGTAAAAAATGAACTTTTCATGTATAAATTGACTAAATTGCTTTTATGACAGCTTGTCAGCTTACCACGACTAAAACAGGGTAAGCAGAGGAAAAATAAAATATTTATAGAGGTGAATAATTCAAAATTTATTGAATATTTATCATATGCCAGTCACTGTTTCAAGCATTTTCATTATATGTAACAACCCATTTGTTTCTCGAACAGCTCTATAAGGAAGTACTGTTTTATTTAATTTTAGAGATGTGGAAATGGAAGCACGGGGAAGTCAGGTAATTTGATTTTATATATCCAGTATGCTGTAAACTTGAAATTTTGAACTATATCTTACACATGCTGAATTTGAGATAAGAATATCCAGTATGCATATAGAGATATGTTTTTCATGCTTAAGTGATTTAATTTTGTGACCAATTAGCATGGAGTTGATAGTTGAATCCATAGACATGATAAATGTATTTAGAATCATATTAACACAAAAAGAAGACCAAAGTAGTGAGAATATAAGGATTTTTGTTTTGTTTGGTTGGTGTTTTTGTGTTTTGTTTTCATTTTTGTTTGTTTGTTTGTTTTTAGACCTGAAATGGTAAAAACACACACAAACACAGCAGTATTAAAACTGGAGGGTCTCTCCCTTGTTTTACGGTTCTAGATCTTGGTGGTCTTTTTCAGGCTTCCCACTCATACTTCTAAAGCCTGGGTACCATGGGTAGTGGAACCAGAGAGCATACATAGAGTTGAACTGTACCAAAGACCTGCTGTCAGTCTGCAGAGCTCTTCACCCCCAGGGGTAGTGGGATAAATTGTCTGCCTCTGGAGACATTACAGGGGGACATGTACTCTGATTGCTTCCTCACTACAAACCCACACTCCCCAGGACTTGGGGACAGTAATCACCACGTAAACGACCTTAAAGTTTCAAATAAATAATGAAAATAAGATGATCCTGTAAATAATGCTTCTCCCTCTGGAAGAAAGTCTTACAATTATCTAACTTTGATAATGTCTCCTTTTCCACTTTTTCTATATCATTATTATTTCTGAATGCTGAACTCTTTTAATATTTCATATCTAAATTATCTTTCTTCTGCTATATTTACCACCATCCCTCAGGTCCAGCCATTTTTGTGACCTCTGGGGGCCCTTATATTTGAAATGTTGATTTCAATAACTACATGCATATAAATATCCCAAAATATCTATTTGTATTTTTATGTCTATTTGTATTTTATTTTTAGCTTGTGTTCCTGGTTCTTTCTAAAAGGTCTCATGCTCCAATGTCTTTAATTAGTTGTTCAACCAATATACAAAGAAAATTAAGTTCATCTGATGGTTAACATTTATTAATGTTCTTATTGTTATGAGATTTCTGCAGGGAAAAGTATGCTTTCAGGGAGAGTATATGTTGCTAAAAAGAAAGGCTCTGGAGTCAAAGAGTTCTTTGGTTCAATCTTAACTCTGTTACTTATTAGTACATAATAATTTGGATCTTCTAAGCTGTAAGTTCTGAGACTCAGTTTTCTCATTTGTAAATTGGGGACACCTGAGCCTGTTTAACCTGCTGTGAGCATGAAATCAAATAATTCACAGAAAAATCACTGTATATATAGTATATGGAAGTCTGTCTACAAAGTAAGTTCCCTTTCCACTGGTTTGTATTTTCAGTGAGAGAGATTTTCATTCTTAGTAGTCAACTGGATCTTCTTTTTATTTATTTATTTAAAAAAATTTTTTACTGAACTAAGATATATTTACATTTATTTTTTTTGTTATTTATTTTTTATTATGTTATGTTAGTCACCATATAGTACATTATTAGTTTCGGATGTAGTGTTCCAAGATTCATTTTTTAGGTATAACACCCACTACTCCATGAAATATGTACCCTCCTTAATACCCACCAGCAGGCTCACACATCCCCTCACCTCCCTCCCTTCATAAGTGAAGCAGAGAAAGTCAATTATCATATGGTTTCTATCTTCTTTTTAATCATCTTCTTTGAAAATTTGTTTGACTGAAGATTTTGATAATTTGTATTTTAAGACAATTTAGAATATGTACTAAGATGAATATTTTTACTCAATAATAGTATGTATATCCTCCTTTAATTGGATGAATTTTATGAATATATTATTTTAAAATAATTTCATATATATTTTTAGTCTCTGTACTTCAGACATTGCAGAAAATTTTTCATTGGCAATCATGAATGTTTTCATCTGTGGATTTTTTCACTCACGGCCTTTAAAAATGCAGCTCAAAATATTATTTTATGGGGTGCCTGGGTGGCTCAGTGCGTTAAAGCCTCTGCCTTCGGCTCAGGTCATGATCCCAGGGTCCTGGGATCAAGCCCCACATCGGGTTCTCTGCTCAGCAGGGAGCCTGCTTCTTCCTCTCTCTCTGCCTGCCTTTCTGCCTACTTGTGATCTCTGTCTGTCAAATAAATAAATAAAATACAAAAAAATTTATTTCATGAAATTCTTCTCTTTATTTTTATTTTTTAAAGATTTTATTTATTTATTTGTCAGGGAGAGAGAGAGAGAGCACAGACTGGAGGAGCGGCAGGCAGAGGGAGAAATAGACTCCTATTTGAGTAAGGAGCCTGATGAGGAACTTGATCCCAGGACGGTAGGAGCTGGGATCATGACCCAAGCTGAAGGCAGACACTTAACCAACTGAACCACCCAGGCATCCTTCATGAAATTCTCTTTGTTAATAAAACCTAAATTCCTTCTTCTGACACAAATTATTATCCATTCACTGTATGTTAATTATCCATTAATTAATTATTCATTCACTATATGTTGGAAACTCACAACCCTAGTTTGCTGTGATCTACGTTCAAATCTTGGAGTCTCCCCATTATGAAAACTCTCTATTATGTTAAGAATGTGCGTGCGTGTTTGTGTGTGTGTGTGTGTGTGTGTGTGTGTATAAAAACGTAGAAAGAAATTTAGGCAAAGTCCTTTAGGAATGTGATTTGAGTTACAATAAAGATTAATGCTTTTCATGTGCAATGATTTCAATCAAGTAATGTGATTTATGAAAATATCTTGGCCTTATTTTACTTGAGAATTTTCAATCAGTTTTCAGTTTTCAATTCTGACTTTTTCTGATAAGCGAACATCTATTGAAGAGCATCAGCAATTTTGTAAATGGAAATTGAATAGAGAAAAATTATGTTTACTTCAGTGGGGAGTATCCTGACATTCAATTGCTTTTCTATATTTTATTGTAAACCAATAAAAAATGTTCATTGCAAAGGAGGTTATGATTAATTTGGTAAGTGGACTAAAAGTTCTCCTTTCAGCCTCCATCTATATAAGACAAAAGGAAAATATTATAGTTGTTGCTTTTTCTTTTTGGTTTCTCATTTTTATTTCAAACTGTTAATAAATAAAGTTTATGCCCCAACTTATTATTATAATAATGGCAAGTGGTATTTTTAATATAGTACACAGTGCAGGAAATTATATTTCACTGCAGTAAAAGCTGGTTAAGAAACACCTGTTTAAAAACACTTTTTTAGAAAAATCATAACCTATTTTTTATTTCATTTAAATTTATAAATTATTTCCTATTTTGTAATTTTACAGTTAATATGATTTGAAAAGGAAACTAATATTTAATATCTGTGGTTTATACCTAAACTAAAAGTACACACAATAATTTCACATAGACAGAGGACACTCATCTGAAAGTCAGATTTTCTGGAAGCAGGATATCAGAGAGGAACATCTATCCATTCCTTCATTTAGTCACTCATTTAGGCTTTACTGTTACATATGTGTTGGATACAAGGATGAGAAACTCAACTTCCCCACCTTCACAGAAACTATAGCCAATCAGGTTACACATATTTCAAGCATTTCTGCCCATGCCACATATACAATCTTTACTCATAAGAGCTGTTTACCCTTGAATCATATCTTTCAAGAAACCTAATCGGCTCGGTGATCAAGCACTGTGGTGTACAGCTGATTAAAATAAGTAAATCCAACCTGAGTGAACCTGCTAAATGACAAAGATATTAAAAAGAAATGAAAGCATTTTGGCTATGAAAATGGGTAAAAACCTTTCCCCTACATGATATTCCATTTATTCACCCCCAAGATTGCTTACTGTCTTATTCTTTTCATTAGTTCATTTAACATTAATTGACTATTATGTGACATACACTGTATGTGGCTTTAGGCTTATAAAAATTAACAAGGCAAGAAACAACAAATGTTGGAAAAGATGTGGAGAAAGGGGAACCCTCTTACATTGTTAGTGGGAATGCAAATTGGTGCAGCTACTCTGGAAAAGAGTATAGAAGTTTCTCTAAAATTTTAAAATAAAGCTGCCTGATGACTCGGCAATTGCACTACTGGGATTGACCCCAAAGATACAAATGCAGTGATACAAAGGGACACGTGCACCCAAATGTTTATAGAAACAATGTCCACAATAGCCAAAATGTGGAAAGAGCCAAGATGCCTTTCAACAGACAAATGGATAAAGAAGATGTGGTCCATACACACAATGGAATATTATTCAGCCATCAGAAAGGATGAATACTCAATTTTTGCATCAACTTGGATGAGACTAGAGGAGATTATGCTAAGTAAAATTAGCCAAACAGAGAAAGTCAATTATCATATGGTTTAACTTATTTGTGGAACATCAGGAATAACATGGAGGACATTAGGAGCATGGAAAAATGAAGGGGGAGAAATTGGAGTGGGAGAGGAACCATGAGGGACTATGGACACCAGGAGACAAATGGAGAGTTTTAGAAAGGAGGGGGATACGTGAACCTGGTGATGGTTATTAAGGAGGGCACAGATTGAATGGGGCACTGGGTGTTACATGCAAACAATGAATCATGGAACTCTACAACAAAAACTAATGATGTTACTGTTTGGTGACTAACATAACACACACACACACACACACAGAATAAATGTTAAATCTCAAACTTCTGACAGAGAAGGTAATGAAACTATTACAAAGATGGCATGATGGTAATGATAAGGGCAGAGTGAGGACATTATCAGAGCAAAGACTCAAGACACCCATCCTGTTGTGATAGCTGAAAGAAGGAAGTGAATGAGGACCTGGGAACAGGAAAGTTAGTGAGGCAGCATGTATGTTTGCATTGTTCAACAAATATTCACAGCATTTCCTGACTTTGTAAGCAGAGTCTACTCATATACCTCACTGATTTGAGGACTGATTTTTAGCTTCTGTGTCTCTATCCTGAACTGCAAAATAATTGGAGTCTCCCAACTAATCTGAACACCTGTGGGAATAGTTTTTGAGAATATATGAGAATTCTCATTGAGACTAGTTATTGTTGAATGCCACTAAATTTGGGGCTGTTTTGTTATGTACAATAGGTGAGTGATAAATTCATTAATATCTAGAACAGGGATGTTGCATTGTGAAGCACTTCACATGGTTCATGTTGGCTTTGAGACTGAATAATAGATAACAAAAGAACTCTTACTAAAGTCTGGTAGAGAGCCATGATATGTAATGGCAAATTATTTGATAAAATATTTGCCTGCAGTAACTTGGAAGATAGAACAAAAATCTAATGCACCTGTGGTATTGGGCAAGAAAGTTTTGAGTAAGATGAGCTAGATGATACTACTTGCATTTGGTAAGTTACTACAGGGGTAATTTACCAAATGCAAGTAGTACCATGAGTCCAGAAAAGAGCTGGGCCATTTGAAATCCGAATTTGGAGAGTATCAAAGGCCTAGCCATTACAACATAGCTTCAGGAGACAGACAAAAATATAGGTAAAAAAACAAGGTAAGAATGTAACACCATTTGCTAATATCCCTAAGTAAATTAAAGTGCCCGTTAGTACTTTCTTTGAGCTGGACAAAGTGCCACTGGTAATACCAAATTGTGGCCAATAGAAGCCTGGAAAGTAAAAAGAACTATAACTATGTCTAAAGAGAAAGAGTAGCATGCCTAAACAAACAAAAACCAACAATCCAAAACCTTATAATTCTACCTTTTGGAAGTTGAAGTTCACTGGTAACAACTGCATCAGAAATCCAAAGAAAATTATATTAACAAAGTCACTGTCAACCTGAAACAAATGGGATGGTCTATTTCAATGCAAAAATATTTGAGAGCCACCAACTTTCTATAGACAAGAAATAATCTGAGAAAGTTGCTAAACCACCACGCAATAGTGGTTCAAAAGTAGCTAAGGAGTGAAATAAACAAAGAATTCCCAAAGAGTGGTATCCACAGTTGAAGAGATCAGTGGAAAATGGGTAGTTCCTTCCAGGGAGCAAATATGCAGTCAAATTAAGGAACATCCTCTACCCTCAGGGTAGGGGCATCTGCCAACGTTTGCCCAGGAGGAATTTAGAATTCTTGTGGATTATTAACTGCCTCTGCCTTTCATCCTTCTCCTTATGGAATGAAACTATTTATTATGGATATCCTTGCTTGTTTCACCCTGAAGGTTGACTGTGTGGATAGCAAAAGACTCATCTCTTTGGTTCCTAAGTCTTCAGAACAAGAATATCTGCTGCTGGACAGGATGCAGATGTTAAGATTCTTCTCATAAAGTCTGCTGCCATTGTAACAGTTAAATCTATCTGTGGTCTTAGAAAAGAAATATGTGTGTTTTTGCATGCAAGAGAACATAGGGGATATTTGAAAAGAAGAAGATAAGCTCTGCTTGTTAGATGATTGCTCGGCTAATATTCACGACCTTCTCCCCCAACCCATCAAGACCCAATTCCCACTATGGGTGCAGTATACTTCTGAGCTCATTGATTTTGGATTTAGCCATGAGACCTACGTTGGTCAATTGAAATGGCAGTGGGAATCACAGCAAAATCCAAGCATAGACTTTAAGAAACGTACGTTTCTGTGGATTCCTCTTCAGCTTTTGATTTCTATAAGAAAACCATAACACATAAAGCTTGTTCCTTCAACCTAAACTCCTAAATCAGATATATGGGACAGAGTAGTCCCCAGTGACCTATACATAAATAGATTAAAGTGAAGCCATTCCGGTTAATTCCTAGAGCCACTATAGCTGACCTATTAGGGCTATGAGATAATAAGTGCTTATTGCTGTTGCCACTATTTTGTGGTTGTGGTTCTTTTGTTATGCAGTATTAGTGCATTGACACAAGAAAGAAACTTAGTTCTGTGAGATATGAGACAAGGGTATCTTCTGACCATGGTAGAAAAAAAGTGTGATAAGGATAAATATTTGAATTATTTTAAGAGTGGTTATGAGAAATGGCAGAGACATAAGTAGCTATGTGGAAAAAGAATCTAAGGCAATATTGGAAAAAAAATACAAAAAAATTTTTTCCCATAGTAAAGGGAGTCTGCCACTTGCTGGTCAACTCACAGAATAATTTCTTCCTTAATCCCAGTGCTCTCTTACCTTTTTAAAGGCGTAGTGTTTATTTGTATTTCTTTACTCTCCTAGATCTTCAACTTCTCCCTCTTATAGTTAAAAGCCTACTTAAATACCCTCTTCAAAAAATTTTAAAAACTAAATACATATATATGTATATATATATATACATATATATGTACATATCTATAAACAAGAACACAAAAAAGTATCATCACCCTTTTAAGGCAATCATAGATTACTAAATCTTATAACTTCAAAATATTTTCAAAAAACAACAAAAGATCCTGGAGTTTTTGAACAAGGAGACCTACTTCTTTTGCAAAAGGGCCTTCTTAAAATGCCCCTGCAAATGATAGAAGCTCTGTCCTCACTGGCAAAGAGATTCATTGGTGTTTATCAACCACTTCACATACTTTTCTTGTTTTCTCAATTTCCTATGTAATTCTCACAATAAACCTACTAATTTGTTAGTGTTTCTGCTCTTATCTTAAATTACAACCTATACGGGCAATATTTAATTCAGAAATAATATTCATCAATGACTCTTACATGTCCACTTCCTCATCCCTAAATAATGCTTGGTATTTTGTATGTCCCTCAATCACCTTCATAAAAGTTGATGATGTCTAAATTCTTTCAAAGTGCCATAGTACCCAATCCCAGATTCCATTCATCTAGAAGTGTCTGTAGCATTAAAAACTTGTGACTTTTATGTTCTTTCAAATATTCTTCATTGGCTTCCATGACTTTATATTGTTCAAGTGCTCTGCTTATCAATTCTTTATACTTTCTTTCATCTACATGTACTCCTCATGTCCTCTTTCTGTAATTTAAACAGATTGTATGGGCTTTTATTTCCCTTCTGATATGCTTCTCTCTCACATTTTTTTACCATGGAAATCCACACACTCATTTTGTTTTGATGCCCAACACTATAACTATATTTCTTTTGTTCCCCCTTCCTTTCTGAAATTTAGTTCAACTCTCCTCAGTCTCATCTGTAACTACTGCTTATTTGTAATTTCATGAAATGATATTTAGTGCATTGTTTTCTATGTATGTTGAAATTATACATCCTTTAAAACACTATATAAGTTCATTATGGGTAAATCTGTAGTCTTCATTTTCTAATACTCTCTGAAACTATTGTAGTGTTTGAAGATGAATGATCAGTAAACATATTTCATTCAGTAGTGTAGACTAAATTTTTTAAGAGCCCAGCCCCTTTAAAGCCTGGAATGCCTCTTAAGATCCCTTGAGAAAATTATCTTAATTCAAGACAAAAAAACTAGTACTTACAATGTTGTCTCTCACGAACCAGGAAAATTTAAATATTATGAAGTGTACTCAGTCAAGAAAGAATATGTGGAAAATGAATTGTCTGAATTATACAAACTAGCTGGATTTTGATCTTAGAGAAAATAGACATCTGAACATTTATTTATTTTATTTATTTACTTTTCAAGATGGATTTCATATATTGTTCAATACTAAAGGTAAATTCACCAAATAGTTTTTACCCTTTTCTATATTCAGAGTTGTCAACATCTCATCACAGAAGATCTTTCTTAATTATGGAACAATAGCACAGATTTTTCTTTTTCTTCTTCTTCTTTTTTTTTTTTTTTTTGTCTTTTAAGATTTTATTTATTCATTTGACAGAGACACAGCGAGAGAGGGAACACAAGCAAGGGAAGTGGGAGAGGGAGAAACAGGCTTCCCACCAGAGCAGGTAGCCCTATGCGGGGCTTGATCCCAAAACCCTGGGATCATGACCTGAGTCAAAGGCAGATGTTTAATGACTGAGCCATCCAGGCACTCCACACAGATTTTTCTGTACACAGATCATAGAGGTCTGTTCCCAACCATATGTGTCATCTACTCTGAAGAAAAGTAAAGCATCAAGGATGCGTTGTTTATAACAAAATCATCTTCCATAGTATTTGGTTGATCATGGACTCATTCCCCAGAGTAAAATTAGTGTACTAAGGCAATATATCTTTTGGTGTTCTAATTTCATTTTTAAGATGTAAAAATACTTAGATGGCTTAAAATTTTGATAAAAATAGCTGATGATTATTAAAATAAACCTACATGTTAGAGGAGCTGATTATACCTAGAAGAATAAGAAACAACTCCACAACAATCTCTAAGGGGAAAAAGAATCATTTTCAGCTATTTTCCATTACCACAAAGTCAAAATAAGGTAAAACACAGTATATGGTATTTAGATTTATCCTCATAGGAAATTGATTCCCCACTTCAATGACAGTGAGTAATTGTCATTAACTCACAATGTTAATTCTAAGCATTACAAAGAATTGTACAAGTATTTTTATAAGTTTTAAAATGCATTTGCTTTAATGTTCTTTAATAAATGTTCATGTGATAACTAAAATTATATATTCTCAGTTTGTCTAAGTTACCAGAAAATCTGCACTTTAAAAGAGGAATATTGATAAATTTAGGCTATAATATTTAACTGAAAGAATGGGACATAGCATGATTATAACCAGTTCTGAAAACTTTCACCATCATGATGAACATGGGCAGTGACATTTGTCTAGTTTTCCCAACACAGCACAGAATTGCCTATTTTCTAATTTTTATGGCTGGTAAATTCCAGTTAACTTTTCCTCTTATTAAGGAACTAAAACTATTAAAGCCTTGCTTTCACTAAAAAGAAATGTAGTAAAATACTTTTTTAATCCCAAATTTGATTTTTTTTTTACTTTATTTCTTTGTGGTGATAGATTTTAAAAAATGATATGAATTATATAAAGTGAAAATATATTCTTTTAGCTTTTTATTCACTTTCCTTTTAAAAAATATTAAATGAGGAGTGCCTGGGTGGCTCAGTCAGTAAGCATCTGTCTTTGGCTCAAGTCATGATCCCCAGGGTCCTGGAATCAAGCCCTGCATAGAGATCTCTGCTCAGTGGGAAGCCTGCCTCTCCCTTTCCCACTCCTCCTGCTTGTATTCCCTCTCTTGCTGTCTCTGTCTCTCTGTCAAATAAATAAAAATCTTTTTAAAAATATTAAATGATTTTTTCATTTTTTGAAGAGAAGTTCTGGTTTTCTAGGCCTTTCCTGAGGGGCTGAAATGAAAATATGTCATTATTTAGGAAGGCAGAATATGAAGACCCCAGAAGTAAATCTGCCAGTTGTAACTTAGAATTTTTTAAATCATCTTTAAGAAATTATTGGGGGTTTATAAAATAATTATATGTGACCCAGAAATCTTTAAATGTGGGTCTCAAATATCAAATATAACAGTGTTCATTCTAAAATATCTCCCTACTTTACAGATGCATGAACATTATTGGCCAAATAATGACCTCTTCTTCAATCACAACATGTGTAAGTTCTCTCTCCAGGTCACTGTAAGAGTGAGTATCATTCTGGTTCTCCTAAGTGATTTTAAACATTATAATGAAATCTTATTCCCATTCTAATCAATATATGATATTGATACACTATGCATTAGGAAGCTGAATTTTAATAGCAGTTGCCTAACTTCAGCTCTTTCTTTCATCATGTTTAAACTTCAATATCACACTTCCATGAATAATATCTACTTCCTAGTATGACTTTACATTTTATTTGCCTTGCTATAGTCACCTTCCATTGTCTGTATAGACTGGGAGACCTAGAACACTCTATCATATTTCTCAAATTTTGGTAGCCATCAAATTCTAAGTAGGAGCTTTATAAAATCTGGTTAGACTGAATTTCTTTTCATTGCTCAAATACATGAGTGGGCATGACAGATGTTCCTTGAACCTTATCTAAGAAGGATGATCTGTTTATAATACATTTACATGGCAAGAGTTACCTTGGATATTCGGTTTCTTTGTTCTCACTCTCCCAGCTTATTTTTGTCCTTTACTATGCAGCATTCAGCTCATCCTATGTTCCAGGGGTTTTATATTTTATTTCTCACCCTTTCCATTACCCGTGGACACACATAAGTGTTGTGACCCACCCACTAGTTATCTTCTTATAACATGCTTATTGATGTCTATAACCTTTGTACGTGTCAACGGTTTAACCCAAAACATAAATCCAATAATGCTAATAGTTTACAGATATTGTGATTTAGTATCATGAACACTTTCTGTGGATGGCAGATATAACAGCAGGGTGCTTGTGAGCTTATATACGTCCTTAGTGAGACATGGACATTTCTTTCTATCATGATTCATTAGTAAAGAATAATGATCACTGAAGAAGTTAACATTTTTTTGTTTGTTTGTTTGTTTGGGGGTTTATTTTGTTGTTATTAATAGTTAATTCCCAGTCTTTGGGATTCTATTGTTACTTTGATACTTACTACACCCAAGTTATTAGAAAAGCTACCTTGCTTGGGGCGCCTGGGTGGCTCAGTGGGTTAAAGCCTCTGCTTTCGGCTCAGGTCATGGTCTCAGGGTCATGGGATCGAGCCCCGCATGGGGCTCTCTGCTCAGCGGGGAGCCTGCTTCCTCCTCTCTCTCTCTCTGCCTGCCTCTCTGCCTACTTGTGATCTGTCTGTCAAATAAATAAATAAAATCTTTAAAAAAAAAAAAAAAAGCTACCTTGCCAATATTGTTTCAGTTTTTTCATCTTTAAAACAGTACTAATAAAACAGTTGACTTACAAGGCATTTGAGGATTAAATAGGACAATACATAGGAATTTCTTAGGATACTACTTATCACAACTTCATTAACAAGTAGTAGCTATTAATATATAACAGAGTTTTTTGGGCACAGAAGATAGTAAATGGTGAGAATTAATGTCTTAGTAATACAGCCAGTATAATTTGTTTCTTAGCATATTTTGAATAAGTAAGAAAGCTGACTAAATTGAATATGATATGGCTGGACACTAATTTTTTTAAAAATATTCTCCTTATCAATGTAGAAATTTCAAATCTTATTCTATAATAATCAATAAAGAGAGTTAGAAAATAACATTTGTAAAAATTTGTGCTATAGGTTATCAAAGCCAAGGAACTTTTGTGATTTGTTACTTACTGAACATGTTAGTTTGATTAAATTGGAGCTCTGACTGCATATGACTAAGATCTGTACAAATTGACCCTCCCTCAGATAACAACTGTAAGCTCTGTACAAAATACTACTATCTGAAGGCTCTGAAAAGTGAAACTATTAGGAAGATTCTGGAGGTACTTTGAAATTTGGATGCATGGACCAATATAGGTGAGTTATTCATTTAGGAGAAGTTCCTAATGGCTTTTTAGCATTACATTAATAACAGTGATTTTTTTTTTTTCATGTGGTCTCCTTGAGATGCCCTTTCTCCCCAGAGACTCTGCCATTGATGCTGGTTTGTAGCAGAATTATGTGCATAATAGCAAAACATAAAGGACACCCCAGCTGAGACTCCATGCTGGGCTCCCTGGTTCTGAAGTGCTCTCTCCACACATTGGTGGTTCTTTATATGAGAAAGTTCTTTATGACACAGCCCTTACAAATGAAGGACAATAGAAACCTGCACTTGACCTCTCTGGGCCCTTTGCTCTATGACCATATGGCTGTGATTTATATCCTTGTTTAAATACCATTGCTATATTGTATTATTTTCCTTTAAGTAAGTGTAGATTTTTGAAAGCACCATCCTTGTAGGTTCTGTGAGAATTTTTTAACAATTGTACCCTACTTATCTGTCACGGTTACCACGTGTGGTATGTACACTGTGACATAGATATAAATATAATTTAATAAAGATAATTATTATTGCAATTAATTGATCATAAAACTATACTCAATCGATAAAAATATCAACTAACCATTTTAAAGGAAAAACATGACCTGTGAATGCAAATACAGACAAATAATCATTTTTTTAGTTTTTCTTTTTTTATTCTTCACTACTAAAAATTGTGTTATTGGTCTTTGACTTGTTTATTTTGATCAGGGGAAGATTAGAGTGATTAATCATAGGTGTGCAATATTTGCAAAATTATACTGCCTATGTTGATAACACTATATTGACTTTCTACAAAATGATGTTTTATTAATCAACATATAAAAGTCTGTATTTTAGAAGAGAGCTGTCAATTTCTTTTTTAAAAATACAATTTTGTTGTATTTTCATTGTGCATTATAATATATCATATCAATATTCAAATAATACAGACAAATTAATCTCTAAGTTGCTTTTGCAAAATACTTCATTTTGACAAAATACAACATTATGAAACATGATCTATAATTTGATATTTTGGTCACTTTCATTTTCTATTCCATTGTTATGGGGAAAATGAGTAAATTATTATTTTATCCTATTAGATTAGATTGTGTGTGTGCACGTGTGTGCGTGTGATTGCTTCTTTATTTTTTAAAAAGATTTTATTTATTTATTTGACAGAAAGAGAGAGATCACAAGTAGGGAAAGAAGCAGGCAGAGGGGGAGGGAGGGGGAAGCAGGTTCCCCGCTGAGCAGAACCCCCCACTTGATCCCAGGACCCTGGGATCATGACCCGAGCAAAGGCAGAGGCTTAACCCACTGAGCCACCCAGGCACCCCCATGTGATTGATTTTGATAGTGAATGCCTTACTATGCACTATAATGTGCTCATGTGACCAGCAAGGTATAAAACCCTAACTGAGTCTCCATTTTGGGCCCCTAACTTTTCAAAAGTCTTGTATGCATGTTGGTGGGTATTGATCTTACAGAGAATTTGTGTTTTCTACAGAGGGAGGATAGTTTGAGCTCCTACCCGACCTCTCCAGAGTTTGAACACTTTGTTATCAAGGCAGTTTGTCTGTGATACTTTATAATAATAATAATTATTATAATTATTTACCTTTAATGTAGTTGCCTGGTCCTGAAATAAAATGTAAATTTGTCAGCATATCATGTTGGGTCTTCTGAGGTACTTTTTGAAATTGAAGCCAGTTTAATTGCAACCATTATTGTAAAACCCATCCATTGTGGCTTGAAAAATTGGAAAACAGTTTGAGGGATCCACAATCTCTTGAAATTGAGGGAACAATCCAATTCTCTGTATAAAGTCTGCCTATATCCCTGCTGATCTCTGAACCACGTGTGTGGGATAGATAGCAAAGAGTAAACCTTCAGGAAATAAAGAATTGAATTGAAATTTGAGCTTCTACACAAGGACTTTGCAGCTTGAATCCAACCAAGTTAACTGCCTGCTAACATAATAACAACCACAAAAATCAGCACTATGTAGACGAAAATGAAAGAGTTCTTATATAGAGTCTCCACAGTATAAGATCACAATAAGCAGGACACAATGCAACATAACACTGTATTTCATTCTACAAACAAAGAATCAGAGAAATGTGACCTATTTTTCAAAAGGAAAAAAATCAATGTAGGCCTCATTCCAGATGACCCAGATGTTGGAATTAGCAAACAAGGACTTTAAGCAACTATTGTAACACTGTTCATGAGGTAAATAAAAATGTGCTTTCAGTGATTGAATGAGAGAAAAAGGAAGTTTCAGCAGGAAATAGAAACTATATTACAAAAATGAACAAAAGGGGCCTTGCAATATAATATGACTAATCTTTAAACAATTTATAAAATGACAAACCACATGATTGAATTAATAAGCAAATCCACCTGTGGAGTTCTTCCTCATATTACTAAAATGGATCCTGTCTCTGCAGTACCTTGACTTCACTGGTGTTTAAATCAATGCTCCCATTCAAACCAGAGCCTGCTTTGAGAACCGAGGAATTTCTTTCCTACAGCAATCTATAAATCCTGATGGGCCACAAAGACATAATAAAACAACAAGGGAGTGTTCCAGCTATCATGTATCATACAAACTAAATATGCCTGGCAATCAGAGAATTCTTGTCATTTAAAAAACCCAGTTGTCCTAATTTTTTTTTTAAGATTTTACTTATTTATTTGACACAGAGAGAGAGAGAGCACAAGTAGGCAGAGAGGCAGGCGGGTGGGGGGGGGAGCAAGCTCCCTGCTGAGCAGAGAGCCCAAAGCGGCTGGATCCCAGGACCCTGAGATCATGACCAGAGCTAAAGGCAGAGGCTTAACCTACCGAGACACCCAGACGCCCCTCCTAATGTTTTTATATTCTAATATGATCACCATACTGTCATAGATATTACTTTCACTAAAAGTTAGAACAAAGTTAGAGGATCTTTTAAATGTATAGCATCATTTTACGATAGCAGTTCTGGGTCTCCATTTATAATATTTAACTGCATTGGAGCTACTTTTCTGGTTTAATCTATTTCCTACATCATAAGAGGAGTCAAGTCAATCCTCATTTTTATAAGGTAAGCATCTTACATTTTGTAATTTAAAAAATATGAAAATGAAATATAAGCTGTATAATCCTACTTAGGTATTTTCAAGTAAATATTTGTTTTTTCTCAGGTGAGAAATTATTTTTAAATGCATATTTGTGTGTATCTATGTTAATTAGCACAAAATACTTAAAACCATTGTAAACAGCATATTTTTCTTTAAACTAAGCAGATCAATTCGGACAAGTGAACATGTGTGTTTAAAGTTCAGCATTAGAAATTCTTTCAAATGTGCTCTGAAAGGTCAGTTTGTGACAGTATGTAACACATATTTAACACAGTGGTAGATCACCTCATGATGAGCTGGGTCATTTGAAGCAGTAAAACCTAGGATACTGCTTTTTTACTTTTCTTCACCAAAGAGCAGCATGGAAGCATAATTGAAGAATTCAAAATGATGTAGTTCTCTAAAACCTGTGGTGAAAATGACTATGTTTTCGTTGAAGATGTTTTGTTTGTTTGTTTTGGTTGCTATTACTAATCCCTTTCTTTATCTCCACTTACTTGCTTTTAAAGGATTTCTTTTTCAACCAAACTACCAAGCAAGACTTTCTGCTTCAGTTGATCCAGCTCCCACTTATGTTTGTAGGTGTTTTATCTTTTCAGGTACTCAGATCTTCCCAGGTTTATTCAGTCCCAGGCCCACATCCCTCTAATGGGTGGTGAGCAGTTTCTTTTATCTTGTGAAAGAATGAATAGCCCCTTTCAGCTTCTAGTAAATTTTATTTTCATTCAAGCCAGTAAAATGGCTTTTAGGCTCTGTGCTTGTAAACTATGGGGTGCACAAACCCAGTTTTCTGGGAACTCATAGAACTCTTTTTAAAATGAATTTTTTTCCCTAATTGCTGAGAGTCAGTAACAATCTCAATTGATAGTGCTTTTCTTATTCTGAAGAAATACTTCTTCATAAGCTAAAGGTACACTGTTTTTGGTCATTATTATGGCCCACAAGATGAGATAATATTATATGAAGCAATGCTTTATAAGGGGGTAAGAAAAAGAAAAAGAAATCTTTCAAATAAAGGAATTACTATCTTGACATTTTATCCCAAATAATTAAATCAACTAAAGGAAATGAAAAACTGAGCTTATAATGGTACAGATATCTGATAAATATCATTTTGCAAAGCTAACTAAAACCTTATTTCAAGTCTTCTTTATTTCAAGTCTTCTTTATTTCCTTCAGATATTATCTTACTTGTGTTTTACAGCAGTTGTTTTATTATACATGACAGTAAAGTAAATGTATTAATAGAGTAAAGTGGAGACCAATGAGTCCAAGCTTCATCTAAGAAACTGATATTTTCCCATGCATGAGAACAAAAGCTCAGAAGTAACATCTCAGAAGTGATACCTTTGAGATCGATAAGGTTTTCTCTATTTTTTTTTTAAGATTTTATTTATTTATTTGGCAGACAGAGACAGAAGTAGGCAGAGAGGCAGGCAGAGAGATAGGAGGAAGCAGGCTCCCTGCTGAACAGAGAGCCAGATGAGGGGCTCAATCCCAGGACCCTGGGATCATGACCTGAGCGAAGGCAGAAGCTTTAACCCACTGAGCCACCCAGGCATCCCGGTTTTCTCTAGTTCTAAGAATCACGTAACACAGTTGGTGATTATTTGCATAAAATAATACTTTTCATATACTTTCACTTTTCATATATTAATGTGACCTGAACATATGTTCATCTTATAATATTTGACTAATATGTGTAAGTGATCTTTCCTAATATCTAATGACAAAATTTATTTTATGTACAAAAAGAAAAAAAATTCTGTTTCCATTACTATGTTTTATCATTATGTATTTTGCAAAAAAATATAAAACATATTCCGCATTTGAGAATATATTTTAAATTAGTCAAGCATAGACATGAAGGTGTGGACATCAACCAAGTCAAGGTGTGGACATGAGCATGGTGGAATAGAAGGCTTCACACACTTCTCCTCACAAACCACTGATTTAACAGCTATGTAAGGATCAGTTCTCTTTGTGAGAAATCTGGTCACTACTTGAGAGACTCCTATATATCAGGTAAGTAAGCAGCTGAACACACTGACTGGTATGAGAAGCTGAGACACACTCTTGCCATAAACCCCATTCCTGGAGCAGTGCCATGTAATTAGGAGAGAACCACTAATTCCCAGTTGCAACCTGAGGAAGAAAGGATTTGGACCATTGGACATATATTTTGTGTCCTAACTTTTCCAACTGCTACTCAAAGATCTGACTTATATCTTGTTTCTGGGAGCTGGTAGGGCCAGCATTTACTAAGTTACAGAGAATAAAGTGACAATATGGCATAAGCTTAAGGGGGCTTCCCAAGACTCTTCACTTTCAACTCTTTCTAGCAATAAACATCCATTCTCCCAACTTTTTCATCTGTTATTTAAAATACCAGCTTCTAAGACTGACAGGCTAGCATTCAGTAGGCCTCTGGGGGATACAGAGACCAAAGCGATGGCTTGAGTGTTGTTTGAACAAGTGCATAGGAGCATAGCACACAGCTCCTGTCCCACCCAGCTCAGTGCAGAGTGAACAAGTGATAAACCCCAATTCCCATATTCTCCCTAAGAGAGGAGGATTTGTACTATACATCTAGTATCTCAACCTTTTTGAGTGCTGCCTAAGGGATTGACTTCTATTATGCCTGTTTTAGGACATTAATGTGAATTGGCTTACTCTAGATTCTTGGGGACTGTTCAGAAGTTAGAAGTTTTGGTCAAGCACAAAGGTTTGAGTGGTATCCAAATGTCTGGCTAGGCTGAATGGTAAGGGTCTTCTCTTGTATGAAACCAACTTGGGAGAAATTGGAGGTAACTATTTTGTCTTATGTACAAACACCAGGAAAATGAAGGAATAGGGAAGTATGCTCCAAATAAGAGAATAAGATAAATCTCTAGTAGCTGACCCTAATGAAATAGAGATATGTAATTTACCCAATAGAAAATTCAAAATGACAGTAATGAAGATGTTCACTGGGGTCAGGATAGCCATGTATGAACAATGAGAGAATTTTCAACAAGAGAAAGTACTTTAAAGTACCAAATAGAAATCACAGAGCTGAAGAATATAAAATTTGAATTGTAAATACAGTAGAAGGTACAAACCAGATCAAGTGGGAAAAAAGGGATTCAGTAAGAGGAGCAAAAAAAAAAAAAAAGAAAGAAAAGAAACAATAAATGCAGATAGGTTAAGGGACTTATAGAACTACTGAACAGACTAGTACATTCATTATGGGAGCCCCAGAAGGATACCTTATATCATACCATAAATAAAAATCAACCAAAAATCAATTGAAAACTTAAAAGTAAGACCTGAAACCATAAAACTCCTGGGAGAAAACACAGAAAAAATTATTGACGTTAGTCTTGGCAATAATTTTTGGATATGACACGAAAAGCACAGGCAAAAAAGCAAAAATAGACAAGTGTGATTACATCAAGTTAAACGTCTTCTGCACAGCAAAGGAAACAATCAACAGAATGAAATGGCAACCTACTGAATGGCAGAAAATGTTTGGAAAACCTGTATCTGTTAGGGGGTTTGTATCTAAAATATATAGGGAACTCATACAACTTGAGAGCAAAAAAAAAAAAAAAAAAAAAAAACCAACCAAACAAACAAAAAACCCCACAAACAGTCCATTTAAAAAATGGACATAGGACCTGAATAGACATTTCTCAAAAGAATACATACAAATGGCCAAAAGATACGTGAAAAGGCGCAAACGTCACTAATCATAAAGAAAATGCAAATCCAAACAGCAGTGAGATATCCACTCACAGTTATTAGAATGGCTATTATCGAAAAGTCAAGCGAAACAAGCATTGGCAAAGATGTGGAGAAAAGGGAACCCTTGTACATTGTTGGTGGGAATGTAAATTCATGCGGTCATTATAGGAAACAATATGGAAGTTTCTCAAAAAACTAAAAAAATACAACTACTATATAATCCAGCAATTTCATTCTTGGGTATTTGTCCAAAGGAAATAAAATCAATAATTTGAATAATAAATGCCACTTCCTTACTCATTGCAGCATTATTCACAGTAGCCAAGATAGGGAAAAAATTTAAATGCCAGTGGATAAATGACTAAAGAATATGTGGAGTGTGTGTGTGTGTGTGTGTGTGTGTGAGAGAGAGAGAGAGAGAGAGAGAGATGGAATATTATTTAGCTTTAAAAAAAGAGAAAACCCTGGGACGCCTGGGTGGGCGAATCAGTTAAGCCGCTGCCTTCAGCCTGGGTCATGATCTCAGGGTCCTGGGATCAAGTCAGGCGTCGGCTTGTTGCTTGGCAGGGAGCCTGCTTCTCTTTCTGCCTCTGCCAGCCACTCCGCCTGCTTGTGCACGCTCTCTCTCACTCTCTCTCTGACAAATAAAAAACAAACAAACAAACAAATAAATAAATAAAATCTTTAAATAAATAAATAAATAGAAAACGCAGCCATTTGTAGCAACAGAGGTTAACCAGGAGGACATTATGCTTAATGAAGTAAGGCAGACACAGAAAGAAAAATACTTCATGATCTCAATTATATGTGCAATCTAAATGTCAAACCCATAGAAGCAGAAACTAGAATGATGTTGCCAGTGTTTGGAGGGAAAAGGAACTGGGGAGATGTCTGTCAACAGCTATAATGTTTTAGTTACACAAATTGAGTTTAGTTACACAAATTTTGGAAATCTAGTGTTTAGCATGGTAAAGATAGTTAATAATAATGTATTGTATGCTTAAAATTCAATAAGATGATAGCTCTTAAGCCTCTGACAAAGAAGAAAGAAAGAAAGAAAGAAAGAAAGAAAGAAAGAAAGAGAAAGAAAGAAAGAGAGAGAGAAGGAAGGGAAGAAAGGAAGAAAGAAAGAAGAAAGAATGGAAAGAAAGAGAAATAGGGTGGAAGGAAGAAAATGATCATTATTTGAGGTGATGGATATGTTAATTAGCTTGATTGTGGTGATCATTTCACTATATATACACACGCATATCTTTATAAACCTTAAATATATACAATTTTGTCAGTTATACCTTAATAAAGCTGACAAAAAGTAGCCAATGTGTAAAGGCAGTAAATATGCTCAATGTTTGAGACACATTCACAACACTGAAATAAAAGTGTTTCCAAAGGAAAATGGCAGTCTTTATAATGCACTCTGTCAGTTTATCTGATCCCGTAGGGATTTTGTGCCTTTCTTTGACTTTATGCTATCTTGCAGTTTAACGATTTGTAGATAACTGATAGCAGTGCAAAATAATTTGTGTATATAGGTATGCAAGCAAATTCTGTCATGTGGAGGTTCAATCTGGTTCCCCTCCAACTGCATTACAAGTCAGTTTTGCATCTACTTGCAAATTCATTTCAATGTTCCAGATCTATAAAAATGTCTTCTTTGGATCCTCCTTTGAACCATTTGTAACTTCTTATCAGTTTCCTCGTTTAATTAGTGGGTTACTAAAATCATTGGTATGTGTTCATTTTATAAATACATCAGAGCCACAATTCTTACTTGAGATTAATTCTTTAACCTTAGATAAATTCCAAAATTATTAAAGGCACTAGATATTTATATATTTGAAGGTAGTAAAAAACAAAAAGCATGTTTTAAACCTCAGCACAAATGTGTTAATTACCAAAAATATATCAAATGACACTGGAAGTCAGAATTGGGAAGAGAGCAAGTGTGTTTAGAGATTGTCTCCCGTGGTTCGTTTTAAGCTATTGGGGTGCTCCTTATCAAGAAAGGGGAAATAAACAATTGGTCTCAAGTGCAGGCCTAAAAGATTTAGAGATGAAAAGAACAGTCATTGTATTGTTGACCAGAATAATATAGAAATTGCAGAAAATGGTCCAGAGACAAGATAACCGAGAAGAGCTGCAACTAGAGAGAACAAGTAGCATTAAAGAAAAACTCAAGAAGAATGTTGCATAAAGAGAGCAAGAATAGAGGAAACAACAAAATGTGTTAAGTTCCAATAGTAGTGAATTGTGAAAACTCAAGTAAGTTTTACTGGATTCATCACTACATCTTGAAGAAGAGTCATTTCCATTTTTGTACTTTCAAATTGTTTCATTTCTGTCTTCAAATATAAACCAAGAATAAGTGATTTTACTGAAGTGAAGACATCAATCCATTCAAAGAAACATAAACACGATCTTGTTTGAAAGGGAAAAACAAAACAAAACAAACAAGTTCATATTTTTCTCAATGACTTCCCTTTCACTTTCAGGAAACAAGTGAGCATTAGACAATGGCTTAAAATTTAGTTTCTAAAATTGTGGTTTTCATATTGGAGAACAGTTACCCACCCATCTGAGAAGATGTTCTCTAGAGTAAGTAGAATGTAGTTTAAAAAATGTAAATTTCTAAATTCTCAACTTCCACTCCTTAAAAAAGTGTTTTACTGGATTATTTGTTTTCATGTTCCTATAGGTTTTCCAAGTCCAATTCTCTTTTGTAAAATTCTTTCACTTCTATATCCTTCCATCAAAAGAAATTTTAGTGTGGTGTGTGCTTCTAGGACCAAGCAGCTCAGGCTCCTTCAAAATGGGGTGCTTTATTTTCTTTCTCTCTTTTTCTCTTCCTCCCTCCTTATTCTTTCTTCCTTCTTTCCTTCCTTCCATTCTTGATGTAATTAAGAAACAGAGTTTTATTAATTTCAGGTATGTAATACAATTCTTAAATAAGTCTATACATTTTCAGTGCTTATCAAGATAAGTATATTCTTAATCCTCTTTATCTAAAAAGAGACATTTTAAATTATCTAAATTGTCATGAATTTGCCTGATACCATTGATTTCTGTCACACATGTATTTCAATTAAGGATGAAGTGTGGTTTTAAATAAAATATTGTGATCTCTGTTAGAAAGTTCTCATTCATATATAAATTATTATAAGATATAGCTAATGTGAAAAGTAGAAATACAAAGAATACATTAGGAAATCTTCTATTCTTAGGAAAAAATTTTTCTTCTCAACATTTTTTCTAGATTTCACATACTACACTTTAAAATCCTTATTTGGCATGAAAAATCCAATTTTTCTTATAATTTTTTAGTTTTGACTAACTTCTTTTAATAGTAGACTGATACTTAGATAAGATGCTTCTTATTGAGAAAAAAACATATATTTGGAAATCTGCTTTCTATTTGATAGCTGAATTCCAAAACTGAATAGATCTATTATGTCTATGTATAAGATGATATTTTAAATGCCTAGATTTTATCATGAGTTTATCCAACATTTTAGGCTTATCATCCCAGTTTTAGTTATTCTCAATCCACATATATAATTCTTGAAAACAGCACAAGAGAAAACTAATGTATTATGTGGTGCTAGCATGTGCAGGTATTTTAAAGAATTATGAGTGAAAGAGAATGAAAGCAATGATTGTTTAGTATAAAAACTGATGCTTAAAACAGAGGAGTAAATATGCTAACCCAAAGAGATCTGCAACACATTCCATTTCTCATCTATCATATCCTTCTAAATTTAGAATTATGAAACACTGGATTCTGAGGACACTGATCCAGGTAACTTTTCTTTCTGCATTTTAACCTCTACCAGCACATCTTGTAGTCCACAGTGGTCATAGAATACGGATGAGGAATTAGTAAATGGAAATAGTGGTTTAGGTCTGGATTTTGGAAGTTTTACACTTAATATTAAGACCTGGGTTGGGATAGGAGTACTCCTGGTAATGTTTCATAAAGGGGACCACAGTTACTCATATATTACATTATGTTAAATGAATAAAAAAGCAGGCAATGAAAATATAACATACTTCTTAAACCTAGAAAGGCAAACCAATGAATATTTGTAGGCAAATGTGTGAGAGTGATGTATTTTAGCTTATGCTTCAATATTTTGTCTGAATGGAAACCTAGCATCACCCCAAGGACCAACTAGGGACAAGTGGCATATTTTAAACAGCTAGTCTGAGAAATCTTGTTTTGAAAATGATTTAAGTTAAAAAATCAAAAACAATATAGGAACTATGAAAATAAACTCATACATTATGGATATGGATTATGGATCATCCGTATGCCAAAGAGGGAAAGTATATTATTGGCCTTCATTTTAAAAAGAAAACCAGCCTTCATAATTACCACATTTTTACTTTGCATACTTGAAATTGTGAAGTCTCAGCTAAAAAATATTCTCAGTGCTTTACTGCCCTGAAGAAATGTGGCAAACTCAACTATATATCTCAGATATTTAATACTTGGACGTCTTTCAAATATATATTATCAATACTAATTTCAAAGAGCAGTTTTAATGTTTGCTAACATGACTACAAGGTTTACCTCTCCCTCTGCTGCTAAGTATAGGAGATGTTATCTTTCCCAAGGGAGTATCATGAGGTCCTCTTTGCCTAATTTGGTGTCAATCAAAGTAATTCTTGGAATGATGTTAGGCTATCTCAGTTTACAAAATTAATCGTTCCATTTTTATGAGTTAACCTGGAATTAAAGTAGCAGACGGGATAAATTACAACACTAAGACTTTGGATGCCTACAAAGTAGAAATAATTTTACAGAAACAAGAAGCATAGGTACTGAGAACATAGTCTCCATAATATAAATGAAAAGACAATGAAATAAGGGATAGGACAAAAAAGATCGTGGTTAGGGGCACCTGGGTGGCTCAGTGGGTTAAGCCGCTGCCTTCCGCTCAGGTCATGATCTCAGGGTCCTGGGATCGAGTCCCACATCGGGCTCTCTGCTCGGCGGGGAGTCTGCTTACCTCTCTCACTCTCTGCCTGCCTCTCTGCCTACTTGTGATCTCTCTCTCTGTCAAATAAATAAATAAAATCTTAAAAAAAAAAAAGATGGTGGTTATAGAGGACAGAGGTTTTTTTATTGTTGTTGTTGTTGCTGTTGTTTTATAAATTTTTTATTTTTTATATACATATATTTTTATCCCCAAGGGTACAGGTCTGTGAATCACCAGGTTTACACACTTCACAGCACTCACCAAAGCACATACCCTCCCCAATGTCCATAATCCCACCGCCTTCTCCCAAACCCCCTCCCCCCAGCAACCCTCAGTTTGTTTTGTGAGATTAAGAGTCACTTATGATTTGTCTCCCTCCCAATCCCATCTTGTTTCATTTATTCTTCTCCTACCCACTTAAGCCCCCATGTTGCATCACCACTTCCTCCTATCAGGGAGATCATATGATAGTTGTCTTTCTCTGCTTGACTTATTTCGCTAAGCATGATACGCTCTAGTTCCATCCATGTTGTCGCAAATGGCAAGATTTCATTTCTTTTGATGGCTGCATAGTATTCCATTGTGTATATATACCATGTCTTCTTGATCCATTCATCTGTTGATGGACATCTAGGTTCTTTCCATAGTTTGGCTATTGTGGACATTGCTGCTATAAACATTTGGGTGCACGTGCCCCTTTGGATCACTACGTTTGTATCTTTAGGATAAATACCCAATAGTGCAATTGCTGGGTCATAGGGCAGTTCTATTTTCAACATTTTGAGGAACCTCCATGCTGTTTTCCAGAGTGGCTGCACCAGCTTGCATTCCCACCAACAGTGTAGGAGGGTTCCCCTTTCTCCACATCCTCGCCAGCATCTGTCATTTCCTGACTTGTTGATTTTAGCCATTCTGACTGGTGTGAGGTGATATCTCATTGTGGTTTTGATTTGTATTTCCCTGATGCCGAGTGATATGGAACACTTTTTAATGTGTCTGTTGGCCATCTGGATGTCTTCTTTGCAGAAATGTCTGTTCATATCCTCTGCCCATTTCTTGATTGGATTATTTGTTCTTTGGGTGTTAAGTTTGCTAAGTTCTTTATAGATTCTGGACACTAGTCCTTTATCTGATATGTCGTTTGCAAATATCTTCTCCCATTCTGTCAGTTGTCTTTTGATTTTGTTAACTGTTTCCTTTGCTGTGCAAAAGCTTTTGATCTTGATGAAATCCCAATAGTTCATTTTTGCCCTTGCTTTCCTTACCTTTGGCGTTGTTCCTAGGAAGATGTTGCTGTGGCTGAGGTCGAAGAGGTTGCTGCCTGTGTTCTCCTCAAGGATTTTGATGGATTCCTTTTGACACATTGAGGACCTTCATCCATTTTGAGTCTATTTCCGTGTGTGGTGTAAGGAAATGGTCCAATTTCATTTTTCTGCATGTGGCTGTCCAATTTTCCCAGCACCATTTATTGAAGAGGCTGTCATTTTTCCATTGGACATTCTTTCTTGCTTTGTCGAAGATTAGTTGACTGTAGAGTTGAGGGTCTATTTCTGGGCTCTCTATTCTGTTCCATTGATCTATGTGTCTGTTTTTGTGCCAGTACCATGCTGTCTTGATGATGACAGTTTTGTAATAGAGCTCGAAGTCTGGAATTGTGATGCCACCAACCTTGGCTTTCTTTTTCAATATCCCTTTCGCTATTCGAGGTCTTTTCTGGTTCCATACAAATTTTATAATTATTTGTTCCATTTATTTGAAAAAGATGGATGGTACTTTGATAGGAATTGCATTAAATGTGTAGATTGCTTTAGGTAGCATAGACATTTTCACAATATTTATTCTTCCAATATTTATTCTTCCAATCCATGGAACATTTTTCCATTTCTTTGTGTCTTCCTCAATTTCTTTCATGAGTACTTTATAGTTTTCTGAGTATAGATTCTGTGCCTCTTTGGTTAGGTTTATTCCTAGGTATCTTATGGTTGGGGGTGCAATTGTAAATGGGATTGACTCCTTAATTTCTCTTTCTTCAGTCTTGCTGTTGGTGTATAGAAATGCAACTGATTTCTGTGCATTGCTTTTATATCCTGACATTTTACTGAATTCCTGTACAAGTTCTAGCAGTTTTGGAGTGGAGTCTTTTGGGTTTTCCACATATAGTATCATATCATCTGTGAAGAGTGATAATTTGACTTCTTCTTTGCCGATTTGGATGCCTTTAATTTCCTTTTGTTGTCTGATTGCTGAGGCTAGGACCTCTAGTACTATGTTGATTAGCAGTGGTGATAATGGACATCCCTGCCGTGTTCCTGACCTTAGCGGAAAAGCTTTCAGTTTTTCTCCATTGAGAATGATATTTGTGGTAGGTTTTTCATAGATGGCTTTGATGATATTGAGGTATGTGCCCTCTATCCCTACACTTTGAAGAGTTTTGATCAGGAATGGATGCTCTACTTTGTCAAATGCTTTTTCAGCATCTATTGAGAGTATCATATGGTTCTTGTTCTTTCTTTTATTGATGTGTTGTATCACATTGACTGATTTGCGGATGTTGAACCAGCCTTGCAGCCCTGGAATAAATCCCAATTGGTCGTGGTGAATAATCCTTTTAATGTACTGTTGAATCTTATTGGCTAGTATTTTAGTATTTTGTGTTCATCAAGGATATTGGTCTATAGCTCTCTTTTTTGATGGGATCCTTGTCTGGTTTGGGGATCAAGGTGATGCTGGCCTCATAAAATGAGTTTGGAAGTTTTCCTTCCATTTCTATCTTTTGGAACAGTTTCAGGAGAATAGGAATTAGTTATTCTTTAAATGTTTGGTAAAATTCCCCCGGGAAGCCGTCTGGCCCTGGGATTTTGTTTGTTTGGAGATTTTTAATGACTGTTTCAATCTCCTTACTGGTTATGGGTCTGTTCAGGCTTTCTATTTCTTCCTGGTTCAGTTGTGGTAGTTTATATGTTTCTAGGAATGCATCCATTTCTTCCAGACTGTCAAATTTATTGGCGTAGAGTTCCTCATAGTATGTTCTTATAATAGTTTGTATTTCTTTGGTGTTAGTTGTGATCTCTCCTCTTTCATTCATGATTTCATTTATTTGAGTCCTTTCTCTTTTCTTTTTGATAAGTCGGGCCAGGGGTTTATCAATTTTATTAATTCTTTCAAAGAACCAGCTCCTAGTTTCGTTGATTTGTTCTATTGTTTTTTTGGTTTCTATTTCATTGATTTCTGCTCTGATCTTTATGATTCCTCTTCTCCTGCTGGGCTTAGGGTTTCTTTCTTGTTCTTTCTCCAGCTCCTTTAGGTGTAGGGTTAGGTGGTGTACCTGAGACCTTTCTTGTTTCTTGAGAAAGGCTTGTACCACTATATGTTTTCCTCTCAGGACTGCCTTTGCTGTGTCCCACAGATTTTGAACCGTTGTATTTTCATTATCATTTGTTTCCATGATTTTTTCAATTTTTCTTTAATTTCCCAGTTGACCCATTCATTCTTTAGAAGGATGCTGTTTAGTCTCCATGTATTTGGGTTCTTTCCAAACTTGCTCTTGTGATTGAGTTCTAGGTTCAGAGCATTGTGGTCTGAAAATATGCAGGGAATGATCCCAATCTTTTGATACCGGTTGAGTATCAGGACCGAGGATGTGATCTATTCTGGAGAATGTTCCATGTGCACTAGAGAAGAATGTGTATTCTGTTGCTTTGGGATGAAAAGTTCTGAATATATCTGTGATGTCCATCTGGTCCAGTGTGTCGTTTAAGGCCTTTATTTCCTTGCTGATCTTTTGCTTGGATGATCTGTCCATTTCAGTGAGGGGAGTGTTAAAGTCCCCTACTATTATTTTATTATATTTGTTGTGTTTCTTTGATGTTGTTATTAATTGGTTTATATAGTTGGCTGCTTCCATGTTGGGGGCATAGATATTTAAAATTGTTAGATCTTCTTTTTGGACAGAACCTTTGAGTATGATATAGTGTCCTTCCACATCTCTTATTATAGTCTTTGGCTTAAAATCTAATTGATCTGATATAAGGATTGCCACTCCTGCTTTCTTCTGATGTCCATTAGCATGGTAAATTCTTTTCCACCCTCTCACTTTAAATCTGGAGGTGTCTTTGGGCTTAAAATGAGTTTCTTGGAGGCAACATATAGATGGGTTTTGTTTTTTTATCCATTCTGATACCCTGTGTCTTTTGCCAGGGGCATTTAGCCCATTTACATTCAGGTTAACTATTGAGAGATATGAATTTAGTGCCATTGTATTGCCTGTAAGGTGACTGTTACTGTATATGGTCTCTGTTCCTTTCTTATCTACCACTTGTAGGCTCTCTCTTTGCTTAGAGGACCCCTTTCAAGATTTCCTGTCGAGCTTGTTTGGTGTTTGCAAATTCTTTCAGTTTTTGTTTGTCTTGGAAGCTTTTAATCTCTCCTTCTATTTTCAATGATAGCCTAGCTGTATATAGTATTCTTGGCTGCATGTTTCTCTCGTTTAGTGCCCTGAAAATATCATGCCAGCTCTTTCTGGCCTGCCAGGTCTCTGTGCATAAGTCAGCTGCCAATCTAAGATTTTTACCATTATATGTTACAGACTTCTTTTCCCGGGCTGCTTTCAGGATTTTCTCTTTGTCACTGAGACTTGTAAATTTTACTATTAGGTGATGGGGTGTGGGCCTATTTTTATTGATTTTGAGAGACGTTCTCTGAACCTCCTGAATTTTGATGCTTGTTCCCTTTGCCATATTGGGGAAATTCTCCCCATATTTCTCTCCAGTATACCTTCTGCTCCCCTCTCTCTTTCTTCTTCTTCTGGAATCCCAATTATTCTAATGTTGTTTCGTCTTATGGTGTCACTTATCTCTCGAATTCTCCCCTCGTGGTCCAGTAGCTGTTTGTCCCTCTTTTGCTCAGCTTTTTTATTCTCTGTCATTTTTTCTTCTATATCACTAATTCTTTCTTCTGCCTCATTTATCCTAGCAGTGAGAGCCTCCATTTTTTATTGCACCTCATTAATATCTCTTTTGATTTCAACTTGGTTAGATTTTAGTTCTTTTATTTCTCCAGAAAGGGTTTTTATATCTCTTGAGAGGGTTTCTCTAATATCTTCCATGCCTTTTTTGAGCCCAGCTAGAACCTTGAGAATTGTCATTCTGAACTCTAGATCTGATATATTACCAATGTCTGTATTGATTAGGTCCCTTTCCTTCGGTTCTGCCTCTTGTTCTTTTTTTTTGTGTTGAATTTTTCCGTCTTGTCATTTTGTCCAGATAAGAGTATATGAAGGAGCAAGTAAAATACTAAAAGGGTGGCAACAACCCCAGGAAAATATGCTTTAACCAAATTAGAAGAGATCCCAAATCGTGAGGAGGGACAAAGGGGATAAAAAGAGGTTCAAAAAGGAAGAAAGAAAAAAAAAAAAAGAAAGAAAAGAAAAGAATTTTAAAAAAAGAAAATGAATAAAGAAAAATATAAATATAAATATAAATATATATATATATATATATATATATATATATATATATATTAGATAAACTAGTTAAAAAACGTTAAAAAAGAAAAGGGTAAAAATTAAAAAAATTTTTACCAGAAGGTGAGAAAAAAAAAAAATGAAAGAAAAAAATTAAATTAACTGCGAGACTAAAAAAAAATCACAGGGAGAAAGCCATGAGTTCTGTGCTTTGCTTTCTTCTCCTCTGGAATTCTGCTGCTCTCCTTGGTACTGAAACTGCACTCCTTGGTAGGTGAACTTGGTCTTGGCTGGATTTCTTGTTGATCTTCTGGGGGAGGGGCCTGGTGTAGTGATTCTCAAGTGTCTTTGCCCCAGGTGGAATTGTACCGCCCTTACCAGGGGCTGGGCTGAGTAATCCACTCAGGTTTGCTTTTAGGAGCTTTTGTTCCCTGAGCACTTTCTGTAAAGTTCCTGAGGACAGGAATACAAATGGTGGCCACCTGGTCTCTGGCCTGGAGGAGCCGAGAGCCCAGGGCCCCACTCCTCAGTGTGCCTTCAGAGAACAGCGCCCAGTAACTCCCGTCTGCCTGACCTCCAGCCGCGCTCCAAGCTCACTGAGCCTGCGGCCGGTTCAAGGTAACCCTGAGCTGTGCTCTTACTGTCGGCTCTGTCTCTGTAGCCAGCTTTCCCGTTCCAATACCCGCAAGCTCTGCGACACTCAGACACCCCCGATCCTTCTGTGACCCTGTGGGACCTAAGGCCATGCTGACCCCATGTGGGCTTCATCCCTGTTTAGCCTCTGGAGCGATGTCCCTCAGTGGAACAGACTTTTAAAAGTCCTGATTTTGTGTTCCATTGCTCAGCCGCTTGTCGGGAGCCGGCCCCTCCCCCTGGGGTCTATCTTCCCGTAGCTTTGGATTCACGTCTCCGCCAGTCCTACCTTTCAGAAAGTGGTTGTTTTTCTGTTTCCAGAATTGCTTTCTTCTTCTCTTCGATCTGCTGATGGATTTTCAGGTGTTTGCAATCTTTAGATAAGCTATCTAGCTGATCTCCTGCTAGCTGAAGTAGTCTCAGCCTTCTACTTCTCCACCATCTTGACTCCTCCCCCAGTTGTAGGCAATTTTAACACATGGGTAGGTTTCTGTATCTACTAACACAGTTCTGATACAAAACACTTCCATTACTAAGATCCCTCAGGCTGCCCTTTACAATCACATAAACCTCCCACCTAACCCATCCCCATTAACCCTTACCAACCAGTAATTTGTTCTCCATTTATAAAATTTTGTAATTTCTAAATGTTACATAGAATCATAAAAAAATGATACATTTTTGGAATCGGTTTACTCAGTATTATTCACTAAGCATTATTCCCTGGCTATTCATGTATCATTAACCTGTTTCTTTTTTTACTGCTGAATGAATGATATTCTTTGGTATTTTTGATCATTATTATTCCATGGAATGTTTTGACCATAGTTTAACCATTGACCTCTGAAGAATATTTGTTTCTGTTTTTAAATAAATAAATAAATAAATAAAGCTACTATGAACAGTGTTGTACATATTTTTGTGTCAACATATTTTCATTTCCTAGTGTTTGATAGAGTTCTACAGTGAAACCATCACACCCCAGAGAAACTTTCTCTGGAGATTTAATTATAAATTTAAATTCTTTAATGATTGTAAAATTATTTATTATCTATTTCATCTTTATTGATTTTCAGTAGATTTTGTTTTCTTGGTTTTGAATAATTAGTCAATATCAAGTACATTGCCAAATTTATCAGTGTAAAATTGTTTACAGTATTCTTTTAATATCCTCTTAATGACTATAAGATCTATAGTAGTATCCTATTTCATTCCCAATACTGCTGAGTTATTTCTTCTCTTTTTAAAATTTGTCAGTTTTGCTGAATGTTTATCAATTGTACTGAGTGTTTTGAAGACCTAGATTTTTGTTTTATTGATTTTCTGGTTTTCTCCTATTTTAATTTCATTTATTTCTAATATCTTTTTTCTTTGTTCTGTTTGCTTTGGATTTATTTTTCTTCTCTTTATAGTTTCCTGAGGTACAGGCAGTTTATTGGAGATCTTACCTGATTTTGAATGTAAATTGAGATTATAAATTTCCCTCTCATCACTATTTTATTTGATTTTTATTTAAAATTTTATGAAATTTTTATTTAAAAAATTGTCTTCCAACTTTCCTTTGGAATTATGGATTATTTAGAGGTGTGTTATTGAAGTTTCATGCGTTTAGAGATTTTCCTGTTGTTTTGCTGTTATTGATCTCTAATTTGTCTCTGGTATCATCAGACATTGCACTTTGGTCTTTTGTGATGAATGTTCAATGAGAACTTGAATTTATATGCATTTTGCTATTGTTAGGTGAAGTGTTCTATATATCTGAATTAATTCCTATTGATTGATTTTGTTGTTTGGATCTTTTATTGTTTTGCTGGTTCTCCACTGAGTAATTCTATCTGTTGTTGAGAACAGTGGTACAAATTGCAACATTCACTGTGGATTTTTTTTCTCCTTTCATTTTTACATTTTTTGTTTCATATATTTTATGGCTCTTTTATATGAGGCTCACACATGAAAGATCATTTTGTTAGGATGCCTGGGTGGCTGTCATTAAGTGTCCTTCCTTTGGTTCAGGTCATGATCCCAGGGTTCTGGGATTGAGCCCCACATTGGGCTACCCACTCAGTGAGGAGCCTGCTTCTCCCTCTCCCTTTGCCTACTGCTCTGCCTACTTGTGCTCCCTCTCTCTCTGTCAAATAAATACACTGTTAAACTTAAAAAAAAAAAAAAGAAAAGAAAGGAAGAAATCATCGTGTCTTCCTGGTGGCTCGATTCTTTTATTGTTATCCAATATTTTTTGTATTTAGTAATTTCTTTTGTTCTGAAATCTAACATCAGATATTAATATACCTCTTCCTGCATTTTTATTCTAATACCTCTTATTTTTTTATGCTTTTACTTTCAGACTACTTATCACTGAATTTGAACTGAATTTGTTCTAAGCAGCATATAGTTTAATAATTAAAAAAAGAATCCACAGCTAGTGTCTCACTGTGGATTGCTATATTTGGGTGACTTATATTTAAGTTAATTATGGACACATTAGAACTTAAGTCTGCCATTTTACTATTATATATTCTGTTTGGTTTTTCTGGTCCTTGTTATGTTGTTCATTTTTTTCTTTTCTTTTGATAGACCACTTGCACCTCTTATAAGAATTCTGATTTATTAGTAGTGCTGTTGAACATATATTTTTGCATAGTTTTTATAGTTGTTGTCCTGAATATTTTTGTATATGTAAATAGCTTATTGCCATCTACTGGTATCAGTATTTTGCCATTTTGAGTGAAGTTTGGAAACTTTCTTCCATTTTGATCCTGTTCTTTATTTGATTTAAATATCGATGTATTATGTATCAGATAGCATTGTTTTGGTCTCAATGATCAAATATTTCTTATAAACCTCATGAGGATAGGTATCATCTATGTTATGTGCCAATATATATATTTTTTTCTATTGTCCTTTCTTCCTCCTGGGTACTCCAAGAAACTTTCTTTTTATAATTTCCTTTCTGCTTGAAAAAATTCTTTTTTAACAACCTTTACAGATATGTCTGCTAGCAAAACATTCTTTTAATTTTCCCTTATTTGAGAATGCCTTTATTTCCATTCATTCCTGAAGGATAATTTTAATGAAAATGGAATTGGTGATTCTCTCCCACCCTATCACCTGAAAAATGTTATGTCACTTCCTCTGGCCTTTATGGTTTCAGATGAGAAATATAAATTAGTGTTTCTGTATGGGGACATTTTTCCTCCCCTGGAACTGACCTATGCATGTTGGATTTTTATTATTGTGCCATAGTTCTCTGAGGCTCTTAATTTTTTTTTCAATATTTTCTCTCTGTTGTTTATATTGGGTCAATACTATGTTCAGTCCTTAATTTCATTGATTCTATCATCAGCATCATCTCCACATTACAATTGAGTCCATCCAGCAGATTTTAATTTATCATTGCATATTTTAATTCTGTAATTTTTATTTGGCTTGCTTAAAATGTCTAATCTTTATTGATTTTTTTCTTTTTCTTTTTTAATAATTTTACTTATTTATTAGTCTGAGAGAGACACAGAGAGAGAGAGAGAGAGAGCATGCATAAGCAGGGGATGCCAAAGTCTCCTTGCTGAGAAAGGAGCCCAATGCAAGACTCAATCTCAGGACTCTGGGATAATGACCTGAGCTAAAGCAAATGCTTACCAGACTGAGCCACCCAGGCATTCCAATATTTTGTTTGTTTGTTTGTTTGTTTGTTTTTTCATGTTATGTCAAAGGAATTCATAATTGATGTTTGAAACATACCAATGAGGGCTAATAGTCTTTTCTCATTCAAATTGTGATTTTCCTGATTCTTGATGTTCTAGGTGTTTTTTGTGTGTGGTTTTTTTTTTTACTTTTTTTTTTTTAATTGTATTGATATTTTTTCTACTATGTTGGGAGCCTCTGAGTCCTAGTTAAATCTTTGACTTTAGTGGACAGTCATCCTGTTTATGTTCAGCATTTAGGCTCTAACTACATTTGTGGGCTGTGTTTCTAAGTGAAGTCTGTTTTCAGAGCTTCCATGGGGTTATTTTGGTCAGCTTGGTTCATCTGGTCTCTGTGGGGTTCCATTAGTTCCTGCTATTGCTGCTTCCTACCTGGTCACTTTAACAAGTAGACTTTTTGCTTTTGTGGTAGGAGCTTTGTTTGGGGGTTTGGAGTTTCCTGTATCCGAATGGTTCATTTCAGTCCCTTTCACCACTTAGAAACACTGGCTGGGACACCTGGTTGGAGGCCCCAAAGGAGAATAAGATGGAGTTCTCAGGCCCACAAGAACAAAGGGACTTTCACAGTCATGCTACTTATTTATTATAGTGTGGTTCATTTTATAGTGCTAGTCCTTCCTGGTTACTCTGGTATTTCTCAGTTCAAGAGGGGCTTTCAGGCCCTCAGAGGACAAAGAGCACTATTCCTGGCCACCTATTTTTAGAAGGATTTTTGTTAACAACATTTTCATAGTTCTAAGCTCATCTGAGGTTGATGGAAGGACTCCCATTCAATCCAAGAAGGAATGGGCCTACCTAGGCTTCCTTCTGTTGCTAGGTTTGGACTTTAGAAACACTAAGTTTGAATCGCCTTCTTCTGTTGAAGAGGAGATGCAGGACATGCTAATGCTATGTTTTTTTCTGTAGTCCTAGGAACCAATTTATCTTCTTCTGACCACCTTTCAGAGACCTTCCTTGATTGCCTTTTGCATCATCTTTAAGGTTTCTAGTTGTATCTACCTGGGTGTAGCATAAGGAAATGAGTCTACATGATCATGTCTAGATCCCCATATTATTTTAATTCCAGTGAAATATCTGTACTTCACTGGAATTTAAATATGTCAACGGATCATGAGAAATTTATAGGAATTCAACACCAAAATACCAGTTTCTTATTTAGACTTAATAATGTACATGGCCTATATATATCAACATCAAAAAAGAAACACCAGTCCTAGGATTTTATTATTTTAAAATCACCCCTATTAACATTACTAAATCGATCCAATGAAATGGTGAGCAGGATACTGTGTCTGTGGATGTCTACATGGCATTTAGTTTTGAAGTTTAGGAATTCAAGAAAATGCTCAATAGTACCAAAGAGTATTTGTAAGCAGGGAGCTATAGCAAGAGGAGTTATAATTATGAAGGCATAGATGAAAAAAATATTGAAATATTTCAATAATTCAAACAATATTGAAATAATGTTTTCAATGTCATGAATAGTAAAATGACAATTTTGATTCAGTTTGTCCTTAAAAATTATATTGATTTGATTTTTTTTAACTTCCTGGTGGATAATTTAGGAGGACAAGTCTCCTACAGGGCAAATTGAGGGTGTGATTGCGATTTGAAAAATTAGTGTTTTCCTGATAGGTGTTGATGTGGGGTGTATAATTCAGAAAATTAAGATTGATTTATAGCTAGATACAACTTTTGAGAATTGAAATCATCCATACAAAATGCTGTCTACAGTATCATGGCTTTACTATTACAGTGTGTTATCAACATAATATTATTGTCCCAAGGAGGCAAAAGTTGTGAATAAAGTTATTGACCATTCCAGGAACTTCCTGAAACACCCATGTGCTCTTCACTAGAAAGCATCAAATTATAATTATTACCTGAAGTCTCTGAAACCCTTACTTCAAAATTCGCATCTTCACTGTATCTTTACATGATTATGCCATGATTCTTTTTTAATCCTAACCATGTTCTGACCTCTCCTGTACTACCCTTAAAATATCTTAATATATATCCTAACTTCGCCCTTCTCTCTTTGGTTGTTACTAAGAATCTATTGCCGTGGTGTTCTTCCTTCATGTAATAGACAATAAATGCAACTTTGATTTTTCAATGAGTTGTGTTGGTGGTTTTTGAGGGAGCAAGCACTTGACAATATCTAGGAATGGCTATAAATAGCCATTCAAAAGATTGAGTAACCATATTTCCCTTTTGAAAATGCTTCTTGAGCATGAGCTATACTCTAGAACCTTCCTTAGGTAATAGGAATGAAACTTTTTCAATGCTGACTCTTGTACCAGTCATCAAGTTAAATGCTTTATAGGCATTATTCATTGATCCAATGAGGTATGTACTATTATTATCATCCTCATTTTCCAAATGTGTGAAGTGAAACTTAGAGGGACAAAACAATAAGCTCACATTCATCAAAGACAGGATTTGGTCTCAGGGCATAAGGTCCAGAGCCCATGTTTCCAACTTTTTTCTCATAAACACTCCTCTAGGTTTTGTTATAATTTTAAATTCTGGATTTCATTGAATTTTTCACTGCCATCTCCATTTTTCAGAAAAGGTTACTTAAGTCTAGGACTAAATTATGTACCCAACATATAGTTTCAAAAAAGCAGGATTTAAAATTTAGAAATATTCACTGTTTTCCCAAGGTTACAGATAGCTAGGACTTGAAGTAGGAATTTGAATTCTGAAATGATTAATCTTTCCATGAAATCCTGCTAAATGAATTTAGTTTATTAAATTCTGAAACATCCTCAATGGCTACCGAACAGGGAAGTGTCTACTTCAGGGATTTGTGACTCTATTTTCTACTTAAAAATATAAAGGTGATAATCTGCACAGGCAAATACTCTTAAAAGTATTATTACAAAAACTTCCAGGTCTTCTTAGTTAATTCATCCCTTGTTATAGCCTTGTGTTCACAAACAAAGACATGTCAAGCACAGCTCTACCATTTCCTGATTTCTTAAACTTAAGAATAGAACAGTAAATGCTAGTCACTCACAGAAGCAATTCCCCATTCATCAGCCGATTTATTAGGTACAGCTAGTAATCTTAATGGGAGTAATTATAAAATAACAAAAGCTCAGAGCTGGTATTTCTCACTTCACGTAGGAAGGGCAAACTTAGTAATTACCTTGTATGCTTCATTTAGCACACTGACCAGAGGACAGGAAAAGATTTATTGAAGAGATTTCACATAGTAAGGGTGGGAGGTATCTAAACTAAGGAACATCTGTTTGATTTTTGTCTTTTATATAGTTCCACTTGTGCCATTCCAAATTATTTCAATAATTCATACATATTAAGATAAGTAATTTCTTTCCTAGACTTTTTTTAGTAGCACAAATCCTGTGCTATCAAATTCCTCTGATATACTCTTTTCTTTGAATTGGTCATGAGTCCACATATCATCTTTTTCTTCAATTTGCTGCACTTAGAAAAACAGTGAGAACTGCTCTACTCTCAATAGTGATCTTCCAAATTTAGGCATAGTCTAAGGTGTCCCACATAGATGACTTCTCTTTGTTCAGGCTCAAAGTAAATGTGCACAGGCTTCAACCAGTACTTTAGAAATTCTGAAGATGGGTGCTTATGCACTTCAGGTATAGAAGTTTCACAGTAAGAATGACTGTGAGAAATCATTATGATTCTTAATTTTGTTTGCTCTTATTTATCTTGTATATGAGTATGGATTACTCAATACTGAAAGATAGTTTTGATTTTGACAAGGAAAAAATAAAGAGAACTTAAACGTCTTCTCTCCTTACCAAAGTTGACTGCTACTTTTAAAATATGACAAAGATTCTCTCCTTGGTTAAAGTACTCAGCCTCCTCTGAAGTCTGTTCTTAAGTAGACCCTGAATTCGAACTTCCTTGTTTGTCTCCACATTATTCAATTTTGACAAGATGCCTCTTACATGGGTTTAGCCAGAATTCCTCGTCTTCAATATCCAATCACCCTTGCTGTCTGATGGACTTCCTCACCTTCTACCATCCCCCAGTTGATACCCAGTCACCTTGGCCTGCCTACAGCAACAATCCTGTTAGTTCTGTATAACGAGATTCCCCTCTTACCCCTGATGTTTCCTTTTAGTAATTTTTCATCAGTCTCCCACCATGCTCCTTCACTATAAATTCCCCTTTCCTTGTTGTATTTAGAGTCCAGTGCAATCTCTATCCCTGACTACAAAATCCCATTTCAGTGGTTCCTACACCTATAGCAATTTTCTGAAAAAAGTCTATATTACTGTTCTTTAACAAGCATCACAAATACTATTTATGTAACAAATGAAGTCATAGATTCCTTAGTGGCATAGAAAAAATATGATCCACTTTGCATTTTAAGCAAAAGGCATAAATTTTACTAAAACAGATATTCAAAAAGTGTCCCATGGTTGAGTGAAAATGTGTGGCTTTTGTGAGCCATGTGATGAGTCTTCTCAGAAAGTCAGAAATGTACTGCATAACTCAGTAGAAATGCATGTGAAAGGCCTCTATTGGATAGGTAATACTTAGATCATAGAAACATGAAAAGAATGGAGGGAAAAAAAGGGCCAGTGAGGAAATAACGTTCCTAGCATGGAGACCCAGAATGAAGCACAACATCATACACAACATAAATGATCAATATATTGTTAATTAAATGAGTGGTAGGACCACCTTACATTGCTATTGCTACTACTATAGCTGTTGCAGCTAACAGTGTTCCTCACTTTACTGATTCTTCTACTATTATCACTACCAGGGTATTCCATTAAAATCTCAAGTATTTCATTTTTCTCTCTGTATTTCCTCCTCTCTCTTTTATTATTATTTTTTTACTTGCAAATAGAGAGTAATTTTTCCTCCTTAATCTATATTTTTGTGGAAGAAAATAACCAGTTTCAGGATGTATATGTCATACTATAGTAATTCTCCAGACATATCTGCTGAGCTATTTTTTTCCTCCCCCAAATAAGGTAGAATCAGGACTGGGGACAGTAATGAGATGGTATAACCTCAACTGGTCTCTAAGCACTGGAACCTAGCACTGTTCACAGAGTATTTAATGCTTGTTATACGTATCTAGGATAACTCAGATAGGAAAGGGAGCACATGGAGAAACCTCTTCCACAATCAAGATAGAATGGAACCAAACTAATATGGCATAACCTCTCTCTGCTGTAATTTATTTATCTATAAAACATAGATAGTGACTTATAGAGTTATTGTAAGAATCAAATATGTCAATATCTGGAGATGTGTTAAGTAATGTTCCTCATACATTTCCTTATTTTACTCTCAGAAGAACTCTATGAGGGTCCCATGTTGCCCATTGAAACATAAGGTTAAAAATGTGACTTAGTCAAGGTCATTTAGCTAACAAGCAAGAGGCAAGGGCAATTTTTGAAACTAGAGACATATTTAAAGAAGAAATATAGAAAATGATATAAACAAATGTTGCCTGTTGACATCTCAAAAGTGCACCAAAAAATCACAAAATTGTTGATTAAACAAGACTAAATTTATTAGACTTGTTCAGTAATGTAGTAACTCCACTGTGATGAGGACTTAGTAGTACTTTAGAAGATATTAAAAGGACTTTAGTGCCTACGCTCAATGATTTTAAGGTCAATCTTGATAAATAGGCAACTTGTTCGTATTGGATAGAATACATAACCTAACATTTTTGGGTTTGTCATCATGGTGAGGGCATGTACTGAAACAAGTATTGTTGAGCAAGCTGTTAGATAATGGAACTGTTGGCTGGTTCACAGTCTTCTAGGAACAGTTTCTTGGAGCAGGCAGTTGGGATATTTTTATTTGTTCTCAGCATTCTTTAACAGAGACAGGAATTACATTAGTTTCATCTCTGAAAAGGAAAAAGCAAAACAACAGGAAGAAAGTAGATAAAAGAGTGTCACTAAAGGTCATTTGGAGAAATCAATATTGATTTATAAATGTTCAGCAAGAAAATATACAAGTTTGGACTTAAGAGTAAAATCATGTAGCATATTTCCTTTTTTTCTTTCTTTAAGACTTATAGAGGAATAGGATATAAAAGTGATTTGAGTTCTGCTTTGACATGAGAATCCGACTCAAATTGGAACTTATAAAAATGAATGACATAGAAACCCTCAATAGCACAATTTTGAAAGCCAATTTAATGTTAACTTGTAAACTATTAGTATATAAATTTCCCTTTTTACACATATATTTCTTAATTTCATTCCTTTATTTCTCATTGTTGCCACTTCTCACCCTATTTCATATACAATTAATGTATCAGGAGTAATATTTTTGAAGTTTTTAAATTTTATATTTAAAATGCTGATAAAATACCTATTAAGATTGTTACTTTTTTGAAAAACTTAGACAAATTAACTTACTTGAGAAATGAATAAACAATGTTCACTAATCTCTCATGTCACTGAAGCACAATGACTTATCTTCATGAATGCTCAAATAGATTGGGCAATTGTTATGCACAATCAATAGGAGTGAAGGGGGTGAGGTAGAAGAGGGAAGGCCATACATACACTTGATTCAACTGTGTTATTAAAAATTCTCCAGGGGCACCTCCAGTGGGTTAAACCTCTGCCTTCGGCTCAGGTCACCATCTCAGTATCCTGGGATCCAGCCCCGTTATCTGGCTCTCTGCTCAGCAGGGAGCCTGCTTCCTCATTTCTCTCTGCCTGTTTCTCTGCCTACTTATCATCTCTCCCTCTCTTCAAATAAATAAATAAAAAATCTTCAAAAAATAAAAATAAAAATTCTCCAGGGAAATTTAAAATTGATAAGAGACTTGATGTATTTAAAACAATCCAGTGGTTTCTTTTTTCATTTATATACAAGTGACCTTACATATATTTGTGTGTGTATATGCATATGTGTGTATTTGTATGTTATGTTCAAAATACTGTGTGAGAAATACACTGCTGAGAGGTAAGCAGGAATGAAGATCTCCAACAATGTTTGCTTTCTAAAAAGTTTTTTTTTTTTCTTGTGAGATCCTTTAAGTATGTACACAAATAACATCTAGATAAGAAAGTGTATGAAAAGCCCTGAATGAATTGCTCACATAGAAAACCCATTAGAAGCCCAAAGACAGAGGACATCCTCCAATTATAGGTAATATTGGAAAGTTAGGAAATGTTGAGTAGGATTTCTGTAGGTAATCCTTTCTTGTGTTGTTCTGTATCATTCAGAATTTAATGCTGTTCATTCAGCAACCTATATATAGTAAATGTTATTAAATCTACTACTAAAAATCCTGGGGATGTAAGAGTGGAGTAATAAAAGAGAGTTCATGGACTTGATCATCTAATGGAAAAATGAGAAATTAATCAAAGGGCTACATTATATAAATATAAAATTTCCACCCATGGACATTGTTATCCAGAAGAGATACACACAGTGCTAGGAGGTATCGATCACTAACCTTATTAGAGAAATCAGGGAAGCACAATACAAAACAAGTGAAGGTTAATCTAGGATTTGGGAGAAAAATAGAAATTAACATGGTATATATGGAAGAGGGTAAAGAAGGAAAGATGATTTTAAGAAGGGGAAGCGAGTATGGTGATTTTAGACATAGGAAGTCCAGTGAGGCCTAGTCACAGAGAGCAAGAAAGAAGATAGGACATGATGAGATAGGAAATTGTTGAGAGTAGAATTGTTGGACTTAATTTCATCCAAAAAGAAAACACTTTAAGTGAAGGATTATGTGATAAAATTTACATTTCATATGATTATTCTGGTCATAGTTTGGATACTTGGCTGGTAAGTACCATGAATGTAAGGTACTCCATTAGAAAACTGTATCAGTCCAGACAGCAGTAACTTGGGCTGCAGTACGAGCAGTGGAGATGAAAGTAAGTGGACTGCTTCACTACATATTCAGGAGGGGTGGTGAGGAATTTGATACCCAGGGCAACTGGAGGAAAAGCATCTAGGGTGACTCTTGAATTTATGGTTTGTCTAGCAAGATAGTGTGCTAACTTCACTTCAGTAGAGGACAAGGCTTGTAGTGAGATCACAAACTTAGTATGAAAATATTGATTTTCAGCTACATTAGAGATATTAATTAGATGTTTATTATAGGTACGACTTTGATTATCAAATTGGAAGAAGGCAAAAGGGCCTTAAAAGAGCTTAAAAGGGCTTGGAATAAAAATTTCTTTTAAAAATTGAGAATAAATAAGGGTATCAAACAGCAAGGTTATTTTTAAATTATTTTCTTATTTTAATTCCATTATAGTTAACATGTCATATCCTATTAGTTTCAGCTGTACAATATATGATTTGACAATTCTATACATTACTCAGTTCTTATCAAGAAAGTTCTTAATCCTCCCCACCTATTCTCCTCCCAACCTCCCCTCTGGTAACCATCAGCTTGTTCTCTATAGTTAAAGAGTCCATTCTTTGGTTTTTCTCTTTTTAATTTTTTAAATTTTGTTTTATTTATTTATTTATTATTTCCTTATTTATTTAATTTATTTTTTATTTTGTTTGTTCTGTTTCTTAAATTCTATGTATGAGTAAAAGCATATGTATTTGTCTTTCTCTGACTTATTTACTTAGCATTATACTCTATTGATCTATACTCTATTGATCCACCCATGTTATTGTAAATGGCAAGCTTTCATTCTTTTTTATGGTTGAGAAATATTCCATTATATATTATAATATAATATATATTACACATATATTTCTTAATTTCGTTCCTTTATTTCTCATTATAATATAATATATAATGGAATATTACCCATATATGTATAAATTTTATACACACACACATATATATCCATCCATGTATCTTTTTCCATTCTCTATCAAGGATCATTTGGGTTGCTGCCATAACTTGGTTATTGTAAATGATACTGCAGTAAAAATCAGAGTGTATATATCTTCTTGAATTGCTGTTTTGGTATTCCTTGGATAAATTCCCAATAGTGGAATTCCTGGACCAAGCGATCATTCTATTTTAAATTTTTTGAGGAACCTCCAACTGTTTTCCACAGTGGCTGCACCAGTTTGCATTCCTACAAACAGGGCATGAGGGTTCCTTTTTCTCCACAGACTTGCCAACATGTGTTGCTTATTGTGTTACTGATTAGCTTTTCAGAAAGGTGTGAGGTGATATCTCATTGTGGTTTTATTTGCACTTCACTGATGATGAATAATGTTGAGCATTTTTTGATGTGTTTGTTAGCCACTTGTACATCTTCTTTGGAGAAATGTTTGTCTTGTGCATATTCTTTAGTTAGATTATTTGGCTTTTGTGTGTTGAGTTGTAAAAGTTCTTTTTTTTTTTCCACTTTTTTTAAATTTTATTATTATTTTTTTATATATAATTTTTTATTTTTTATAAACATATATTTTTATCCCCAGGGGTACAGGTCTGTGAATCACCAGGTTTACATACTTCACAGCACTCACCAAAGCACATACCCTCCCCAATGTCCATATATTTTGCATACTGACCCTTTATCAGATATGTCACTTCCAAACATCTGCTCTCATTCAGCAGGTTGGTTTTTAATTTTGTTTATTGTTTCCTTCATTTTGTAGAAGCTTTATTTTTTTTAATTTATTATTCAGAAACTTTATTTTGATGTAGTTCCTATAGTTTGTCTTTGCTTTGTTTCTCTTACCTCAGTAGGTATATCTGGAGAATAAATCCCAGGAATAAATCCCACTAGATCATGGTAAATTATTTTCATAACATATTGTTGGATGTGGTTTGCTAATATTTTGTTGACGATTTCTGCATCCATGTTCATTGGAAATATTGGCCTGTAGTTCTCTTTATGTAGTGTTTTCATCTGGTTTTCCTATCAGGGTAATCCTGGCCTCATAGAATGAATTTGTAAGCTGTCCTTTCTCTTTAATTTTTTGAAAGACTTCGAGAAGAGTACATATACCTCAGTAGGTATATCTGGAGAAAACCATTTGTGTTTTCTTTTAGAATTCTTATAGTTTTTGATCTCATATTTAGGTTTTTCTTTTTTTAAGATTTTATTTATTTATTTGAGACAGAGAAAGAGAATGAGAGTGAACAAGTGGGAGGAGAGGCAGAAGGAGAAGGAGAGAGAGAAGCAGACCCCGCTGAGCAGGAAGCCCAATGCAGGCCTCAATCCTAGGACCCTGAGATCATGACTTGAGCAGAAGGCAGACAACTAACCATATGAACCACACAGACACCCTTCATATTTAGGTTCATTTTGAGTTTATTTTTTTGTATGGTGAATGAAAGCGGTCCAGTAACATTCTTTGGTATATAGCTGTCCAATTTTCCCAACACTAATTTAAAAAAACAAAAACAAAAGCAAACAAACAAACAAAAAAAACCACTTTACTTTCCCCTTGTATATTTTTGCTTATTTGTCAAAGATTAATTGACCATAGAGTTGTGGGTTTATTTCTGGTCTCTCTATTCTGTACCATTAATATATGTGTCTGTTTTTGTGCTAGTACTATACTCTTCTGATTACTACAACTTTGTAGCATATCTTGAAATCTGGGATTATGATACCTCCAGTTTTGTTATTTTTTTTCAAGAATTATCTGGTTTTGTGGGGTCTTTTGTGGTTCCATACAAATTTTAGGGTTATTTATTTTAGTTCTGTCAGTATTTTGATAGGGATTACATTAAAACTGGTAGATTGCCTTGAGTAATATGGACATTTTAACAATATTGATTCTCACAGTCCTTGAGGGAGAAATCCAAACTTCTATTTGTGTCATCTTCAGTTTCTATCATCAGTGTTTTACAGTTTTCAGAGTATAAGTCTTTTACCTTCTTGGGTAAGTTTATTATTATGTATTTTATTATTTTTGATGAAATTGTAAATGAGACTGTTTTCTTAATTTCTCTTTCTGCTACTTCATAATTAGTGTGTAGAAATGCAATGGATTTCTCTATATCAACTTTGCATCATGCAACCTTACTGCATTCATTTATTGATTCTAGTAGTTTCTTACTGGAATCTTTAGGGATTTTTGTATATGACATCATGTCATTTGAAATAGTGAAAGTTTTACTTCTTCCATACCAATCTGAATACATTTTATTTATTTTTGATGTCTGATTGAAGTGGCTAGGACTTCCAGTATTATGTTGAATAAAATTGGTGACAGCAGATATCTTTGTTTTTTTCCGGACATTAGCAGAAAAGCTCTCAGTTTTTCACACCATTGTATAACTATGGGTTTTCATAAGTGGCCTTTATTATGCTAAGGTGTGTTTCTTCTAAAGGCATTTTGTTGAGGATTTTTATCATGAATAGATGTTGTACTTTGTCAGTGCTTTTCTTGCACCTATTGAAATGATTACTTTTTTTTAATCCTTTCTCTTGTTGATGTGAAATATTATGTTGACTGATTTGCAAATATTGCATACCTTTGCATCCCAGGAATAAATCCCACTAGATCATGGTAAATTATTTTCATAACATATTGTTGGATGTGGTTTGCTAATATTTTGTTGACGATTTCCGCATCCATGTTCATTGGAAATATTGGCCTGTAGTTCTCTTTTTGTAGTGTTTTCATCTGGTTTTCCTATCAGGGTAATCCTGGCCTCATAGAATGAATTTGAAAGCTGTCCTTTCTCTTTAATTTTTTGAAAGACTTCGAGAAGAGTACATATCAGCTTGTCTTTAGGTGTTTGGTAGAATTTGCCTGCGATGCTACCTGATCCTGGGTTATTGTTGTTGGGAGGTTTTTTTTTTTTTTTTTAATTATTCAATTTCATAGATAGTAATTGGTCTGTTCATACTTCTGTTTCTTCCTCATTCAGTTTTGGGAGGTTATATGTTTCTAGGAATTTATCTATTTTTTCTAGGTTGTCTAATTTATTGGCATATAACTTTTTATAATATTCCCTTGTTTGTATTTCTGTGGTGTTAGTTGTTATTTCCCCTTTTCTTTTTCTGATTTTGTTTATTTGAGTCCTCTCTCTCTCTCTCTCTTGATGAGTCAGGCTAAAGGCTTATCAATTTTGATAAGAATTGATAAGAATCTCACAGAACCAGCTCCTAGTTTTATTGACCTGTTCTATTATTTTTTTATGGTTTTTATTTTCTTTGTTTTAGTTTCTATTTCACTTATTTTTGCTCTAATTTTTATGGCTTCCTTCCACTTACTGGTTTTGACTTCTGTTTTCTCTTCTTTCTCTATTTCCCTTAGGTGTAAGTTTAGGTTGTTTGAGATTTTTCATGCGTCTTGGGGACGGCTTTACTATAAATTTCCCTTTATAGAATAGCTTTTGCTACATCCAAAACATTTTGGACCACTGTGTTTTCATTTTCATTCATCTCTATGTATTTTTTATTTCTTATTTGATTTCTTAGTTGACCCATTCATTGTTTACTAGTATGTTATTTAACCCCTATGTATTTGTGCTCTTTATAGATTTTTTTTCCTGTGGTTAACTTCTGTTTTTGTAGTGTTGTGGTGAGATAAGATGCATAGTATGACTTCACTCTTTTTTAATTTGTTGAAACTTGTTTTGTAGCCTAACATGTGATCTATTCTGGAGACTGTCCCATGTGCACTTGAGAAGAACATGTATTCTGATGTTTTAAGATGGAATGTTCCGAATATATCTGTTAGATTCATGGTCCAATGTGTCACTCAAAGGCACTGTTTCTTTGTTGATTTTCTGTTTGGATGATCTACCCATTGATGTAAGTGGTGTGTTAAAGTTCTCTACTATTACTGTATTACTCTCAAGGACTTTTTTTAAAATGTATTTTGTTAGTCTCTTTATGTATTTGAGTGCTCCCAATTTGGGTGCATAAATATGTACAATAATTATATCTTCTTTTTGGATTTCTCCTTTTGTACATTCATAATTGTCTTGTCTCTTGTTACAGTCTTTGTTTTAAAGCCTATTTTATTCCATAGAACAAAATAAACTTTGTTTTAAAGTCTATTTTGGGGTGCCTGGATGGCCCAGTGGGTTAAGCCTCTGCCTTCTACTCAGGTCATGTTCTCAGGGTCCTGGGATCGAGCCCTGAATCAGACTCTGATCAGCAGGGAGCCTGCTTCTCCCTCTCCCTCTGCCTGACTCTCTGCCTACTTGTGATCTCTCTCTCTCTCTCTGTCAAATAAATAAATAAAATATTTTTTTTAAGTCTATTTTGTTCCATGGAACAAAATAGATTTTGTTTTAAAGTCTATTTTGTTCCTGGCTTTCTTTTCACTTTCATGTGCATGATAAATGCTTCTTCATCCCTTCACTCTCAATCGTCATGTGTATTTAGGTCTTAAATGAGTCTCTTTGTAGACAGCATGTAGATGGATTTTTTGTTGTTGTTGTTTTTTAATCCATTCTGTCTCCCTGTGGTTTTGTTTGTTTGTTTGTTTGTTTCAAAGATTTTACTTATTTATTTTAGAAAAAGAAAGAGAGAACATGTGCTTGAATGAGGGGAGGGCAGAAGGAAAGAGTGAGGGAGAGGGAGAGAATCTCATGCAGCCTCCAGTTGAGTTCCAAGCCCGCTGTGCAGTTCAGTCTCACCACCGTAATATCACGACTTGAGCTGAAACCAGGAGTCAGAGGCTTAACCAACTGAGCCACCCAAGAGCTCTTTTGATTAGAGTACTTATTCTGTTTACATTTGAAGTAATTTTTGATAGGTATGAACTTATCTTCATTTTGTTACGTGTTTTATGATTGCTTTTGTAGTTCTCCTTTTATTCTCTTGCTTCTCTCACAGTTTGCTGACTTTCTTTAGTGATGTACTTGGATTCCTTTCTCTTTCTTATTTGCATATCTATTACTGATTTTTGATTTATGGTTACCATTAGGTTAAATATAGCATCTTATACATATAGCAGTCTGTATTAAGTTGATGGTTGGTTAAGTTTGAGCCCAGTCTAAAAGCACCTAATTTTTACTCCTTTCCCCCTCTATGTTTTAGTTATATGTTTAGGCATCATATTTTATACCATTTTATTTTGTGAATCACTTTACTGATTTTTATAGATATTTAATTTTACTGCTTTTTTGCTTCCTACTTTTCTTAGTCCTGCTTATGGTTTACCTTTCTACTCAAAAATCCCCCTTTTCATTTCTTGTAAGGTTGGTTTACTGGCAATGAATTTCTTTAACTTTACCTGCCTGCTCCTTTGCTCTTGGAGAAGTCTCCCAAAGATTCCTTTCCCACCAGCACTTTCTCTGAGATCAGTAAATAAGTCTCCTTCCCTTATACTGCAGGTATTTTTCAATCTGCTTCTTCTATGTTGCATTTCAATGGGACTATATGTTGTGCTGTCTCTTTAAGAGCAGGGACTCAGTCTCCTATAGCTCTCTGATGCTCTTTGACCCAAGCCCATTGACTTTTAAAGTTCCAGATATTAAACCCCACTGATTATAAGAATTTGCCATATTAGTTCTCTCTGGATTTCAAAGATGAATGTTATGGGATTCATCAGTACAGGTCTCCTGTGCCTGGGGTTTCTACTTTGGGATCTGTTCCTTTCCCTTCTATGTATCCACTTTTCATCTTCCCGTACAGAGTTCCTTGGGTTTGTTGGCTCTGGACTACTTTTCTGCCCTTCCTACCTTCTTCAGTGTGGCTTCTCTATGTTTCATTGTGGTGAATCTGTTATGCCAGTTCAGATCATTTTCTGGATTATTTACACTCCTGTAGTTGTTATCTAGGTGTATCCATGGGACAAGGTGAGCCTAGAATCCTCTTACCTTTCCATCTTCCCCACAGGACCAACCTACTTCCCGAGTTCAGCAGTCAAAGCTCAGATGTTATTGCTGGTTGTAGATCACCAGGACAGCTACCACTATGTCTGTGTTGTGGTCACTAATTTAGTTATAAATTGATACCAAAGTGATACCATTTACAACATTAACTTAACATTGTTAGTAGGAAAGTAGTTGGTTTAATAATTTTATTAATATTCACAAATATTAATATTAAAATTCTTAGAATAGGGACTGATTTATATAGTGACTATAGAAGTTTCTGCTAAGTAAATATAAAATTCTATTTATAAACTGAGTTTAGTGTCTGAGGCAGACAGAAAATATAAACAAAGAGAGCTTAAACTCTGTTTCTGTTTTTACACAGTTTAAAAAAAATAAGAAAAAATGTTTCTTATTTGAGAATCTGTCAGAATTTTTTCCATTTAAAACAATCTGCAGAACAGGAAATTTTAAAGAGATGCTCCACACAAGTTATTTGGAGTTTAATTTAAAAATAGAAGCAATGGACTCGGAAGCAGGAGATGTTACTTCAAGGCCCAGATGAACAAGTAATTAACTATGTGACTTACATCAAATTCACTTAACCACTGTATTCCACTTCCTCATTTGCAAATTGAAATTTGAACTAAATAATCTTTGAGGGAGGGAATCCAAAGATGTGGTCTATTGACCATCTGAATCCGCATAATCCGAGTTACTTAGTTAAAAAATCAAGCTCCTTTGAAAACTTTCTGAATTAAAATTAGGGGAAGCAAGGTTGGAACTACATTTTTAACTGATTCAATCTAATCCTGACTAATTTTTAAGAATCACTTCTCTGAAAGCTATTGAAGATCCAAATTTATGTTTCTCATTTAATGGTTTGCTATCCAGACTCCAACTCAAAGCTTTTAAGGAAGAGAAATTTCCTACCTCACAAGGCAACCAATGAAATTTGGAGACATTTCTAATTGTTCCATTTATTGAGCCAAACAATTGTGTTTCTATAAAAATACCCTCTCAAAGCAGTTGAGAGTGGAAATTACAGTAATTCTGGCAAACAATATTAACATAAAGATAGTGTGGCATTTTGAGTTCAGAGTGTTTATTGAATATATTAATGCTTATTATCATTTTGAAATAGATATGTATAGATAGATATACAGTATAAAGTCACTAAAAGTCTTTGGATTATAAGAAAAAAATCATGAACCCTTTCTAAAAGTAGAGCAGAATTTAGAGTCATCCATATAGCGCGAGAGGAAAGGAACTTGACTACTAATGAAATGAGAGGAGCTAACATTTAGTGAATGCTTTTTGTTTGAGTTTGGCTTTGTGATATAAGTTGTTTTTTTTATCTACATCTTAAGACATTTATTCAAAATAACCAAGTGTGATGTTTACCACTTGATGTCATCAAGAAATCTCCTGTATCTTAGATGAATTATGAATTATTCTTGAGACATATTTTATCTCATGGAATTTGAAACTAGGAAGGAACTTGAAGATTATTAATGTATTATCAGTACACATGTTTTGAGTATCTTAGAAGTGTTTTTATTTGTAAGTAACAGTATGTACCATTATTATCACTATTGTTTCATTTTCATAACATTTCGGTACTTTTTTGTGCTCAAAATATAAAATTTGATGAATTTAAATCATACTATATACATTATTTCAGGAAAAAAAAGAATTTTCAAGATAATAATGTTATATTTCTACATATTGTTTGCTTATTTATTTTTTCTATTTGGTTCAACTTCATTTCAGCAAGTACCATCTATGTCTCCAACAAGTTATTAATAATTGATTCATTGTTGACCTTACAAAATCCAATATTGTCCCTGATACATAAATTTATATTAGTCAATGTAAGTATTTGCAAAATTGAATATTAATCAAGTCAGAAAAAAAAGCCATATCAGTAGTAATCAGTTTAATAGGCTATCTATCCCTGCACAATTCAGGGTTATGTGCACTACATGTAAACACAACTTTAAATTGTGTGTCCTTTCAGCAGGGAAATTTTCCTAGTAAAAGTACTCTCCTCTATCCTCCTGTGTAATTTCTCTCATCCCAAGGGAGAATAATTTGAAAGAATGACCTCCATTACCTGAAATGTCAACCACTCTGAAAGTTGTGTGCTTCCCACCTATTATTGCTAGGACTCCTGATCCACTGCAGCTGTTAGAGGTCTTTAGAATATTCTTGTAAACTCATGTTTACAAATGAAATATGAAATTTATGACATTTATGTTTATAAATGAAATAGGAAATATAAATATTCTATGGCAACATAACCCATGGGAAAATAATAGGATGGATCACCAATCCTAAAAGAGGGCTTTTTTCCCTTCCATTTCTTTCCTGAAAACATTATCTGAGCCATGCCATTGCATATTATGTTAGCTAATAAGATTTATTTCTTACTATTGAAAATAGAAACCCTAAAGTATTATTTAAGTAAAATCCAAGGCTTTATTTATTCCTCTAAATTAAAAAAAAAAATGTAATTTGGGTCACATTTCAAGTAACGGTATGATAACAGATTTTGCCTTTCATTTTAACCAAATGTGTATGACTGGGTGATATGATCATTGAAGGAGATGATTACAAAAACTAACCAAAATTATAAAACTAATCAAATTTTCTAAGGAATGTAAGCTTTCATGATTTTGTTATGGTCATTATACTGAAAAGTACTGGGTTTTTGAACCCCTTACATAGCCCCTTCTCAAATACATCAAATCTAATGCTTTTTGATATTCTCAACCACAATGTAGCAAACTTTATGGAATATATGTATACTACTGTCTCTGCCTTTAAAAATTATATTGTTATTTGAGACCCAAATAAAGCAATATATCACTGAAAAATTTGGCACATAAATACTCTCAGCAGGGTCTGAAGGAACATCTCATAACCAAACATAATTGCATTTTTTCAGCAAATTGCATGAATAGTGATACTGTACAGGATTATTAAAGCCTAAACATAACACCTTTTCCCATAAGCTCAGTTTATGTTGTGCCACCAACTGTGTTTGCCACAGTTTTACCAAAGTACTTTGGACTTTTAGGAATTTTTGTATTCTAATTCTATGAATAATGGATTGTTGTGGTATTCCAATTTTCTATGAATCTTGGTCATCTATGAATAATGAATATGCCTCCAGGGAAGAACTTTGGCACTGGGGAGTCTGGATGCTTCTTGAATTCTATAAATAGTTGCACTTATTGGACTGCACCTAAACACAAGGGAATTAATTCTCTTTATACAATGTCCTCTGTATAATTTTATAAGCAGTTTATCTTTGCCCTAGGATTCTGGTTCTTTTTGTCAAAGTGAAAGTTATTTTTAACATAAGAAACATTTGACTTGCCCTTGCATCTCTAGTGACTCTAGCACAGAGAAGCAAAGTTCATTATTACAGTACAGAGTGAAAAGAAGCCTGGAAAGTTCAAATAGGTTAGACATGTTTCTATTGATTATAACACTACTGAGAGTAGAAAGGGATAGATAAAAGCTAGAAAGTTGGAATTAGTTTGAAATTATCTCTCAAAGGACTGAGCCCTTTGGACAAAGCAGTGGGTAAATTACAAGTTGTATTTTAATAATCTTCAAGAACAAAACTATGAATGTGCTTTATATCTGTATGTGTTCTAAAAGAAAACAACAATTGTAGTTTTATTTATGCCTTGTTCTTTAGAAATATTTAGTAGATAGTCTAAGGGAAATTGCAAGAAATGTCTCACCCTTACCAAACATATAGGCAATATGTTTTGAATACAGTGAACTAAGCCTTGTTTTGAAAAAGAAAGAAAATATGTAGCCTTGGTATTCCTATGAAACAGCACTATCCAGTAGAACTTTTTGTGATGATAAAAATGTGGTAACCACTCACTACATGTTGGTATTGAAGATTTGAAATGTGACCCCTATGTCTGAAAAACTGAGTTGTTAATTTAATTTTATTTCACTTAATTTAAATTTACATGTAAATAAACATATGTGGCTAGTGGCTATCCTATTTGACAGTGTAAATATGGAATTTAAAAGGCATTAAACAGGTGAAAGTTTTCCTACAGTGTCAGTATTATGATCTGTTTGGATAGACTATTTTTTTTTAAAGATTTATTTATTCACTTTTTAGAGAAAGAGTGTGTGAGCAAGAGCAAGCACAAACAGTGGGGGTGGTAGAGGGATAAGAGAGAGAACGCCTCAAGCAGTCTTCCCACTGAGCATAGACTGTGACCTAGGGCTTGATCCCAGGACCATGAGATCATGACCTGAGCTGAAATCATGGGTCTTAGATACTTAACTCCTGAGTCCCCCAGAAACCCCTCCTTTTTAATATTTATTTATTAAGATAAACCTATTCTTTAAAATAACAGCAATTCAATTAGTTAGCTAATACATGTTAGAACAGGTTAGAATGTGATTCTGGTGTCCAATCACAGTATTTAATTCATGTCATATTAAATAACAGGAATGGGAGGTATGGTGTGCTCCAGTGTAGACTTAAATCTCATTTGTGTAAGTCTAAACCACATCAGTGTTCCTCAAACTTGACAGTACATAACAATGAGAGAAAATTTACTAAAGCACAGAGATACTTATTTGATGAGACTAGGGCCAGACCCAAACATTTGCATTTCTTCTAGCTCCAGGTGATGCTGCTAGTGATTCATGGACCACAGTTTGATTAACACTCTGTAGTTACTTAGTGCCGTACTCCTCAGAGTGCAAAATGTAGATCAATGCCTTTACCATCAGAACTTGTCAGAAACACAAATTCTCAGGATTTTCCCGAGACATATTAAATCAAAAATTCTAGGGATGGGCCTAAGAAGCTGAAAAGCATGTGACTGATTATATATTACTAATATAGTCAGGGCAGATGAAGTTATATTTTTTACTTTTATTCAACAGGAAGTTAATCCATTACCTTACATGTATTTAATGAACTATGATTTAATTGTCCAAATGCAAAAATAACCAATATTTATAGGAAAAAAGTCATGTTGTCATGATAAGATTTTGAGTTTTTAATCTAATTTTTTTCAACTTCATAAAATTCTTTTAAACAAATATTTATTTATTTTAAAAAGAGAAAGAGAGCAGGGGAGAGAGAGGTAGAGGAAAGGGGGAGACTCTTAGACTCTGTGCTGAGGGTGGTGCCAGATGTGGGGCTCCTTTTCATAACCTAAGATCATGATCTGAGCCAAAATGAAGATTCAGCCACTTAATTATCTAAAACACCCAGAAGCTCCTCATTAAATGCTTTCAATATGAAATAGGTACTATAAACTATTGACTACTGAATTTTAATATGCACTACTTTAAGATGTGTTTACATAAAGATGGTAATCTTTCAGGTGTTTCCCAGAAGACTTCAAAAGGATCTACTTAATTCTCTCTTCCTTATGCATTATAGAAATTAGAGCGCTTACATCTGGAGAATGCATTAATCTCAAAGATTTACTTAAGAGTGGTGGCTGGACAATTTTCCTACCCAATATCCTGCTTTGGCAAAAATGTGGGGAATCATGTACTCTCAGGCAAAGTTTACAAATGTAAGTCAACATGGACAATTTCAGTGTCAATTTGGCAAAATCTATTAAACTGAAAATGTTGTGGAAAATCACTTACACATATGCATGAGGAAGAATATATCGTACGTAATGGCAAAAAGTTGCAAGCAACCAAAATTTTTATATTGAAGAAACTACCCAGGGGCACCTGAGTGGCTCAGTTGGTTAAACGTCTACCTTCTGCAAAGGTCATGATCCCAGAGTCCTGGGATCAAGTCCCGCATTGGCCTCCCTGCTCAGTGAGGAGCCTACTTCTCCCTCTCCCTCTGCTGCTCCCCTTGCTTGTGCTCTCTTTCTCTCTCTGTCAAACAGATAAATAAAATCTTAAAAAAAAAAAAAAAGAATCTACGCAAATAAAATATGGCTGAATCTGCTTATGGAATACTATATAGTAGTTAACAAAAATAAATAAGACACATATTAACTATCAAGGAAAAACATCTAAGACCTATAATGTGTTGGATGGGAATTTCAGAAATAACATACCACAATTCATGGAAAAAATAATTACAAACATATGGTTTGTCTCTTGTGTATATATTTGTTGCATATGGAATAATTACTGAAACCAAACTGATAAGTGCTTTTTTGGATTTTAATATATAAATAATATTTACATGAACAAAATTTAAAAGTAGAAGTCAATATAAAATTTGATTCTTGCTGATCTCCAATATAAACAAAGCTCCTTGTAATATAATATCCTTGAAATGTTAGTAACATGTAGACATATAGAATTGTTGTAATCCCAGAAGCATTTACGTATCTGCAGCCTTTAGACAAGTTTGTTTGAAAAAGTCAGACTACAGCATCAGATCATAATCAAGATCTAGATAAGTACTATAGGATAAAAAATTATTTTTATATTTTACCACATTTCATAGAATTATCCTTTTACTTCTTTTTGTTGTTGTTATTGTCAGTTTGCTCTACTCTCTCTTATATGATAAAACTTTCTCCAAATTCATTTTCCAGTATCAGGTTCTTTAAATTTTATTTTAGTCAAAATAAAGTTCAATAAATTCCTTTCTAAGACTTTTCACATTCTAAGGCAATTTCAGTTATCTATTTAAAAATATATTTATTATAAGAAAAACTACCTGAGTAAGACAAGGGTACTCCTGACATACTTCATCTGGCATGTTATTCAGTATTCTACCATTTAGGTGCTCAGAGTCATCAAGTGCATTTATCTTAGTGAAATATACACAGAACTTACACACAGAGATTTGTGTAGCATAGAATAGGCAAATGTAGAAGATCTTCTTTGTTTTTTAAAACATTCTTCTCTTCATTTTAGACATAATGAAAAAACGTACTATACCTGGGTTATGAGTGTTATTTTAATATTGAAATTAATTCTAATGCTGCTTAACTGTGATGATCAGTTTTATGTGTCAGTTTAGCGAGGCTATAGGACCCCATTATTCAGAAAAAAACACTAATCTAAGTGTTGCTCTGAAGCTATTTTGTAGATGTGTTTAACATCTATAACAGTTACTTCGTGTAAAGGAGATAATCCTTGGTACTCTGCATGTAGCTGATCTAATCCATAGAAGGGCCTTATGAACAGTTCTGAGGTTTCCTTGGGAAGAAGTCCCTCCTGTAGACTTTGGCATTAGCTCCTGCCTGAAAGTTTCCAGCTCACCCTTATAAATATGTAGAAGTGTGTTTGGAATCGAAGAATGATAGAGAATGGAAGAAATTTGAGGCACAGGATAGAAAAAAATTTAGATGTCCTTGAACAGAATGTTAGCAGCAATATGAACATAGAAACTATTTCTGGTGACCTCTCAGAAATGAAGAGCATAGTAGAGAAAGTTTTTGTTGTTTTAAAGAATACCTGTGTTGTTATGAACAGAATGTTGGGAGAAATGTGGACATTAAAGGGCTCAGAAAGTAATGAGTAACATGTTATTGAAGCTGAAGAAAAGATGATTGTTGTTATACAGTGCCAGAAAGCTTGTCTAAATTGTGTTCTAGAGTTGTGTAGAAAGCAGAACTTATCTATAATGAATTGGGATAATTAGATGAGGAAATTGCCAAGGGAAGGGTTTTATGTGATCTACTTTCTTGTTGCTCCTTATAAGAACATACAAGAAAAACGGGATAAATTGAGGAAAGAATTTGTGGGTATAATAAGAAAGACATTTGGTTCTGTTCCAGTTTCTGGCACAGAGTTCCTAAAGCCCTTGGAATTTCCTGAGTGATACGGATGACAGCAGTGTTTCTTGTGCTAATAGGGTGACTCTGGGCTGGTTCCTAGCTAGCTTCAGGATGTGGGTTGTTTCCCAAAAAACATGAGATCATATTTTTTTTTTTTTTTTGAGGGTGGACAAGACAGTTTTAACTTTATCGAAGCTCTTTTTAATTAAAATTCTTTGTAGTAGAGACCACAGCCTGCAGGGGGAGCCTCCCAAATGTTTCCTGCCCCACCACCTACAGACTGAAGTAGAATTTGATTTATTCCCTATCTCTTTCAGTCTTGATGGCTAAGGGGTAATGGATGCAAGCAGAAAGAATGACCATGAGGAGGCAAGGATGAGGCTTTGTCTTGAAAAACCCTGAAGGGCCTCAACTTCAACCAGTTGAAGTCGGCTTTATAGTTGTTGATCATCCAGTTCTAGCCAACCAGGAATAAATTAAATATAGTTTTGTCACCTCAGCTATAGCAACAGGAGGGTAGAAGAAGTTTGGAACTTTCAGCCTAACCTCTAAGGAAGGTGTAGAGTCAGGCTAATGACTGAATTAGCAATAGCATAATCATGCTTATGGAAATAAAGTTCAATAAAAACCTTAAACAATGGGGTTCAAGGAACTTCTGGGTTGGCAGACACACTCATGTGGTGGCAGGGTGGTATACCCCAACATCACGGGATAGAGACTCCTGCACTTGGAGCCCTTCTGGAACATGTCCTCTGTATCTCTTCATCTGGATATGCATTTGTATCCTTTATAAAATAAACTTTAATATTAAGAATAACATTTTCTTGGGGAGCCTGAGTGGCTCAGTGGGTTAAGAGTCTGCCTTCTGTTCAGGTCATGATCTCAGGGTCCTGGGATCAAGCCCCACATTGAGCTCTCTGCTCAGCAGGGAGCCCGCTTCCCCTTCTCTCTCTTTGCCTGCCTCTTTGCCTACTTGTGATCTCTCTCTCTCACTGTGTGTCAAATAAATAAATAAATAAAAATCTTAAAAAAAAAAAAAATAACTCTTTCTTGAGTTCCAAGACTCATTCTAGAAAATTATCAAACATGGGTGGTAGATTCCAAACTGATAGTGAAATTGGGCAGAACTATGGGTGACCTGAGGGCATGCTACTTGCCAATGGTGTCTAAAGTGAAGGCAGTCTTGTGGACCTGAGCCATTAAATCTTACTAACTCCTAACTCCTTACTCCTAGCCCCTAACTCCAGATAAAAGTGAATAGAACTGAATTGAGTTGTAGACATGCACTTTGTGTAGGAGACTCAGAGAACTGATTGGCATGAGGTGGAAAAAACCAAAACCAATAACCAACCAAAAAAACTCCAAACCTCTCAGAGCTGTTAAGCAAAAAGGAACTAGAACTTGTTGATTTGATAAATTCTCAGCCTATCAGAATTGAAAAAAAAAAGATAAAAATAAAATAAATTACAAATAATTGAGTATTTGGGGAAACTGGGCCAATGTGGATATATTTGACATGTGCAAGAAACATGAATTTTGGGTGATAAGGCAGATTGTAGGGGTTAGATGGTGGGTCCCCAAAAGATATGTTTGCATCCTATCTCTGAAAGCTATGATCTCTATCTTATTTGGTGTTTGGTTATATGATTAAGTTAAAGATCTTGAGAGGAAGAGCATATCCTGCATTGTACAGTTGGGCCCTAGATGAGATCCCATGTGTCCCTTACAGTATAGAGGGAATTAAGACTAAGAAACACAAAGGAAGAGATACATAGAGAAGAGGAGGAGACAATATGTCCATGGCCACTCTGGAGATTCCCAAAAGCCAAGGGAAACCTGGAGACACCAGGAGCTAGAAAGGACAAGGAATGGATATTTCTCCAGGGCATTTAAGGGTGCATATCCCTACCCATACTTTGATTTTAGACCTCTCACATCCAGAAGTGTAAGAGAATAAATTTCTGTTTTTTTACCTACCCAATTTTTGGTGATTTGTTGTAGTAGCCAGAGGACGCTAAATCTAATTCCATTTTCCAAGTTGCTATTTTTACATACAGAAAACTAAGTGAAAAAAGCCAAATAAATACCTTTTCTTCTGTCTTTTTTAGTGATGTTTATACTCTATCTGCCTCTTATCAAGTGGTGCCAGAGGTTAAAAAAAAAAAAAACAAAAACAAACCACAATGGAAGTGTAGAGGATCTGGTGTACCTGCCTGCGTATTGCCTGTGAAGTAGAGAACAACAACAGAAAGTATGACAGTATAACAGGATTTGACTGATATAATCATGACTCTGAAAATTGGACCTCTTATAACAGGAGCAAAAATAACTGCTATGATCCTAAAAGGGTGAAAAGTGCAGTCCTTTCTCTTAGGCTCACAATTTTTCAAGTTGTATGTTTTCACCACTTTTGGAAAGCCCATTTTAATGTTATAAGTATGATCACCTCCAAGGAGACTCTAGCACTGAATCTGTTGGCTGATACTGAGATGACGTAGCATACACAATTGTGCATATTTTCTAAGTCAAACATGTAAAAGAGATGAAATCTGGAGATTCAAAACTGTGATACTCAACTTGGTATAAAGTAGTAGAAAGAATGACAGATTTACTTGGGGGGTTTTTGTTGTTGTTTTGTTTTGTTTTTCAAATTGCTCATGCACTTTAGGGATCTCATAGATGCCCCTGAGAGGAACATTCTTCACTGTATCCAAGAAAATTACTGCCACTGTGAGCTTTTTATTGAACATAATATATATTTTTCTTCATGTACATTGCAATAAAAACAAGTATTAACTAGGGTTTAGTGTTCTGTTTATAAGTCTTCATTGTGGATATGAAAATATTTGCTAAAATTATTCATCTTTATCCCTAATACATTTATCTTTTTTTTTGTATACACAGAGAAGATTTGTATAATATTTGCCACTCCTAGATTTTGCAAGCCCAGTGCTCAAAAGAATGACCATTTCCTCCTCGTTCATTTGTTTGCATTTCAGAAGACAATTACATCAGTATAAAAGTCTATGGCTTCATAGTTTTAACATTTAAGATTGCTGTGGTTGATAGAGGGTTCAGCATTTTTCAAACACCGCTTCACAGAATGCTAGGAATTTTCTCTTTCTTCATGACTGAAAAAATAAATCAATCTGAGCTTTGTGTGGTAGACAGCACCTTTATCAATTCCATTAGCAGCTTTTAAGCCCCATATGCATGAACAGTAGGACACCCTATTCATTTGGTTGAGTGTTTTAAGTATGTTTTCAGTTTTGTCACCAGATTGGGAGCAAAAGTGGGATTTGGGGAGCACTGAAAATTAGTGAGTGATGAACTGAGAAGAAAGAGGTCAGTAAACTGATGATGGCAGCTTCTCAGTACTGAATTACATCCTCCCAATCTTCTTTTAAGCACCATCTATTAAATAGCAGGAGTAAATAAGTTCTGATACAATAATCAGGAAAAAAATGCTTCATTCTAAAGATGAAATTTTTGTACCACAAATCAGGAGTCCTGCTACTTGACTGTTGATGTAAACGTTGCAAAATGTGGGTGGTGTAGGTTGAAAAAGTTTTCATACTTTTTGGTGATTTTTTAAAATTGTTTATCATCCTTTTCAAATATTTTATTAATGTTTCTATTTACAAACAGGTTTGAGGGTCAACTATGGTATTTTCTGAACATGACTAACAAATGTTACTCCATTAGTGGTTGGTTCCATGAGAGGTTTTGCCTCTTGTTTTAAAATAAAATCTTGACAGTCTTATAATACACTGCTTTGTTCCCAGATAAATGTTGGTGCAAAATATATTTGGGGTGGAAATGAAAACCAAACTGTCTGGATGATGCTACAAAATGATTGACTTTATTAAAGGATGATCAGTTCCCTTAAGTATGTTTAAAAATATGAAGAACTGAGACAAAGAGCACATTAATTTTTTAATACAGACAGACAATGGATTCATTGTAGAGAGAGTTCTCAGCAAAATGTTTAAGCTACAAGGTGAATTTCAGTAGCACATTTAAGGAAACTTTAATGCAACAGTGAAAAAAAAATAAAATAAGAAAAAAGAAAAAGAAAGAAACATTAATCCAAATTTTGTTGAATGTTTTGAAAGTAACAAATGACTGCCCAAAGTAACCTAATTAGCACTCATTGTTTCTTCACTTGAGCTAGTTGGAAAAGCCTCTATCAGGCCCTGGACTGACAAGATTCTTACACATTAAAAAGAAACTAAATCTTTGAAAAATGTTGAAAATGGAAATCTTTAAATGTTTCCACTTTTGCTTGGGTTTGGCGGTGAGGAAGGATATCAGCAAATATCATCTCAATTTCACATTAAAGGAAAAACTTGATGTCCAGGGCCTTTGCTAAAGTTGAAAGCCTCAATATTATTGAGTCAGTTATATCAAGTAACAGAATAAAATAACCAACAACCTAGAGAAAAATCTTAGAAAATGGAACCAGACCACTGGTGTAAGGGACAGTGATTTAAAATAATGTTAACTTATATAGTCAAAAATATAGAAAAGATGGAGAATTTTAATAAACCTGAAATTTACAAAAAAAAATCAAATGAATAATCTGAAATTGAAAAATAAAATAAGTGAGATTATAATTCAATAGGCTTTAGTAGCACACTAGACAGAGCAGAAAAGAAAAGTAGTAAAGTAAAATGTAGTTCAGCAGAAAATAAAAAATTGCAGCCTGGAAAGAAAAAAAAAAAACAATAAAAAATGAAGAAAAGGTCATAAGAGTTATAAAGCATATGGAAGAAATATCTAAAATTCAGATAGTTGGAGTCCCAAGAAGTATGGAGATAGAGGGGAAATTCATAAGCAGAGGGGGAAATCGTTAAAAAATTAAATTAAATACAGGTATATTAAAAAAATCATGAAAAGTTTATTTATTCTACAAGTTCAAAATAGGTTTAACATGTAAAATGAATCGCTATAATTCTTCACATTAACAGGGTATGAGAGGAAAATCATGACTATAATGATAGTTGCCAAAAATATATTCAACAAAATTCACTAATTATTCAGGAATTTTAAAAATAATTATCACACCAGGAATAGAAGGGAGCTTCCTTAATACAATGGAGTATCTACCAAAAATCCTATAGTAAATGGACTGTATAACAGTGATATAGTATAAGATTTCACTGTAAAAGTAAGGATTGTGGAGAAGGTTTCTAAAACCACTTTATTCAACATTTCATTGGAGGAATTTTTGTGATGAAGGGAAAAGAAAAAAAATAGGGATTGAAAAGGAAGGAGTAACACTGTTATTATTCACAGATAACTTGATATAGTACATAGGAATCCATAAGTATATTAGAAAGAGAGTTAATGTGTGACTTTAAAAGGGCCACTGGATTAAACATTGACATATAAAAATAAGTTGTATTTTTTACTTACAAACAATTAAGAAATGCAATTTTGAAAATATTATTTTTTTAATAAAATACACTAAGAAACTTGTGGTAGACTTCTACACTAAGAAAAAAATGTGATAAAATAAAGATAAACCAAGTCTACCTATATGTCAGTTTATCACTACTTCCTAAGTAAGACTATAGATTTAATACCTTGTCAATAAAAATTTCAGCATGCAATTTGATTTCCACTTATGTAGAAATGAGATAATCAAGAATAGTAAAGATAATCTTGAATAAATGAACCCTGTTGGAGGATATAATTTTTATTAAGACTTAACAGTAAACAGTAAGGTTGGGATGCCTGAGTGGCTTTGTTGGTTAAGTGCTTGACTCTTGGTTTTGGCTCAGATAGTGACCTTGGGGTCCTGAGTTGGAGCCCTGACTGGGTCTCTGCCCTCAGTGTGAGGTCTGCTTAAGACTCTCTCTCCCTCTTCCTCTGCCCTCCCCACCTGTATACTCTCTCTCCCAAAAATTAAAAAAAAAAAAAAACTTATAGTAAGTTATAGTTATTAGTATACATGGTATACCATATATGTATACTTTACATAGTGCTATATTTATTCAAGAATACAGTAATAGCTGATTGAATAGAATAAATAGTACAGAAACTGGCCTTATACAAGACAAAGCTGCCTCTATAATACAATAAGGAAAAATACTCTTTTCAATAGGTGCAATTGGGTTAATTATATACTTGCCTAGGAAATATAAACTTACCTATGCCATACCATACCGAAAATAATAATAATAATAAAATAAAATAAAAAAATCAATTCCAGATGCATTTAGACCTATTTGAATGATAGAGCAATATTTCGATAATAAAATATTTAAAACACATATTTATGACTTTGGAGTAGGCAAAGAGTTTTTAAACTGGCTGCAAGAAGCACGGATCCTATAAAAATATATATTGATTATTAACTCCATTAAACTTAGAAAATTTTGTTCATGAAAGGAACAGAGAGGGAGAGAAGGCAAGCCAAAGATTTGTATCCAGAATAAACAGAGTTCCTAAATATCAATAAGAAGAAAAAAGACAATCTGAATATTATAAAATAGGGGCGCCTGGGTGGCTCAGTGGGTTAAAGCCTCTGCCTTCGGCTCAGGTCAAGATCCCGGGGTCCTGGGATCGAGCCCCGCATCGGGCTCTCTGCTCAGCAGAGAGCCTGCTTCCTCCTCTCTGTCTGCCTGCCTCTCTGCCTACTTGTGACCTCTGTATGTCAAATAAATAAATAAATCTTTAAAAATAAATAAATATTATAAAATAAAGTTTGAACTTATTCTTTATAAGAGATTATATCCAAATGACCAAATAGCCTGTGTAACGAATTTTAATTAATAGTCATGAGGAAAATAAAGAATAAATATATAATTAAACACCATCATGCACCTACCACAATAGTGGCAAAAAAATAAATAAAACATAAAAAAGATAATTTCAAGAGTTGGTAAGAATATGGAGCAAATGAAAAGCTCATCTACTAATGGTTAGAATGTAAATTGGCATACAATTTTAGAAAAATGTTTGCATTATTTAGTAAATCTGAGCACTCTCTCCCTCTGATCCAGACCAAGGATGTTCATGTCAATTTTTTCAAAAAGCTTCAAATAACTCAAATGTCCACCAACAATAGAATAGTGAACTATAGCTATAAGCAGCAATGTGATAAATCTGACACACGTAATCATGGTGAAAGAAGCTAGATACAAAACAATATGTGCTATTTGTTTTCATTTTTATAAAGCTCAACCATAGGCAAACCAAAGTAATGAATTGCTTTCAGAGGTGCAAAGAAGTGGGAGAGGATGAAATGCAGACTTCTGGGATAATGGTAATATTCTATACCGTCATTTGGATTATAGGTCTATGTTCACTTCTAAAGCATCATTGCATGGCACAATTTATAGTCCATGTACTTCTCTATGCATGTGTACTGTACTTCAGTGAACATTTTAAAGAGTAAATTCATATTTAAGTTAAATGGAAAAAGTATTTGTCCACTAAATTATTTTAATAGCCATGTCTACCTTCTGTCTTTTCTGTTGATTTCTGAAACCATCCATGTACAGATCCTAAATTTTTTATTAGTTTTATATTTAGAATAAATTTGGCATTAGCTAAATCATTTCCAGTAGGGTTAAAAAAAACCCACAGTGAATATCATCCTCAATGGGGATAAGCTGACAGCCTTCACTTTGAGATCAGGAACATGACAAGGGTGCCCACTCTCGCCATTCTTGTTCAACATAGTATTAGCGGTCCTAGCAACAACAATCAGACAACAAAGAGAAATAGAAGGTATTCAAATTGGCAGTGAAGAAGTCAAATTCTCTCTCTTTGCAGATGACATGATACTTTATATGGAAAACCCAAAAGACTCCACACCCAAACTACTAGAACTCATACAGAAATTCAACAATGTGGCAGGATACAAAATCAATGTACAGAAATCAGTTGCTTTCTTATACACTAACAATGAAAATACAGAAAGGGAAAATTAAAGAATTGATCCCATTTTCCATAGCACCAAGAACCATAAGATACCTGGGAATAAACCTAACCAAAGAGGTAAAGGATCTGCACTCGAGGAACTACAGAATACTCATGAAAGAAATCAAAGTAAGACGCAAAAAGATGGAAGACCATTCCATGCTCATGGATTAGAAGAATAAAATGGTAAAAATGTCAATATTGGATAGAGCAATCTATACTTTCAATTCCATTCTGATCAAAATTCCACCAGTGTTTTTCAAAGTGCTGGAACAAACAATCCTAAAATTTGTATGGAACCAGAAGAGACCCCCAAATTGCTAAGGAAATGTTGAAAAAGAAAACCAAAGCTGGGAGCATCACGTTGCCCGATTTCAAGCTTTATTACAAAGCTGTGATCACCAAGATAGCATGGTACTGGGACAAAAACAGACACATAGACCAGTGGAACAGAGTAGAGAGTCCAGTTATGAACCCGCAAATTGATGGTCAAATAATCTTCGACAAAGCAGGAAAAAATATTCAACATGTCTTGGAAAGGATGTAGAGAAAGCAGAACCCTCTTACACTGTTGGTGGGAATGCAAGTTGGTGCAGCCACTTTAGAAAACAGTGTAGAGATTCCTTAAGAAATTAAAAATAGAGCTTCCTTATGACCCTACAATTGCATACTGGGTATTTATCCCAAAGATACTGATGTAGTGAAAAGAAGGATCATATGTTTCCCAATTTTCATAACAGCAATGACCACAGTTGCCAAACTGTGGAAAGAATCAAGATGCCTTCAATGGATGAGTGGATAAAGAAGATATGGTCCAAATATACTTTGGAGTATTATGCCTCCATCTGAAATGATAAATACCCAACTTTTGTATCAACATGGATGGGACTGGAAGAGATTATGCTGAGTGAAATAAGTCAAGCAGAGAAAGTCAATTATCATATGGTTTCACTTGTGGAGCATAAGGAATAACACGGAGGACATGGGGAGATGGAGAGAAGTGAGTTGGGGGAACCTGGAGGGGGAGATAAACCATGAGAGACTGTGGACTCTGAGAAATAAACTGAGGGTTTTGGAGGAAAGGGGGTGGGGGTTTGGGTGAGCCTGGTGGTGGGTATTATAGAGGGCACATATTGCAAGGAGCACTGGGTATGATGCATAAACAATGAATCCTGGAAAACTGAGAAGAAATAATAAATAAAAAATAAACAAACAAATAAATATTGATTGATTGATTGATTAGTATTTTACCGAGATTATATTTATCAGTATAGACCTCATGGAAGTAATATTGGGTTTTCCTTGCTAATGATAGAATATGTGTTATCACTTGTTCATATTTTTGGGTTTATATTCTTAATATTCTTTCTTAATATTTTATCTTATTGCCTTCATCAATGAGTTCTTTACTTTTTTATTTATTAAAGTTTCTTTTTTATTTCAATATAGATGATACAGAATGTTACCTTAGTTTCAGGTATAAAAAATAGCAATTCGGGCGCCTGGGTGGCTCAGTGGGTTGAGCCGCTGCCTTCGGCTCAGGTCATGATCTCAGGGTCCTGGGATCGAGTCCTGCATCGGGCTCTCTGTTCGGCAGGGAGCCTGCTTCCCTCTCTCTCTCTCTCTGCCTGCCTCTCCGTCTACTTGTGATCTCTCTCTATCAAATAAATAAATAAAATCTTTAAAAAAAATAGCAATTCAGCTTATCTATATGGCATGCTATGTTTGCCACAAGTATTGCTAATATCTTTATCATGCAATGCTATTACATCATCAACTATATTTCCTATGCTTTTCCTTTTATTGAAGTGACTTACTCTTCTATAACTGGAAGCCTGTATTACCCATTCCCCTTCAACCATTTTGCTGATCTCCATACCCCCTTACACTCTGGCCACCATCAGCTTGTGGTCCTTTGTTTTAATGGATACTTCATAATCTTTTTGTCTTGAAATATGGGAAAGCTACTTTTCATTTAAAAATTAATCTTGTGGGGCACATGGGTGGCTCAGTGGGTAAAGCCTCTGCCTTCGGATCAGGTCATGATCTCAGGGTACTGGGATCGAGCCCCTCATTGGGCTCTCTGCTCAGCAGGGAGCCTGTTTCCCCCCCTTTCTGCCTGCCTCTCTGCCTACTTGTGATCTCTCTCTCGGTCAAATAAATAAATAAAATTTTAAAAAAATTAATCTTGTAAGTAGCTAGGAAGCACATTCTCTTTTAACACCAACTATTTTGTGGTTGTCTTTCTTGTGTATCTAAGTATCCAGTTTGATCATCTGGAAATGGTGTCAATTTTCTTTCTCTATATCCAAACTTTGTATTTCCAATTTCTTGTTTGTTTCTTTTTTTTATTACCTTGTTCATTCTGCTCATAAAAAATAATATGTATTTTATAAAATCTTGATTAGGAATCCAGTGTGGTTTGTTCAGAATCAATCAGAAAAGAAGAATAGAGACTCGGATGGCAGACTGAAAATTAACAGGTCCATCTTCAATGGTCTTCTGACAAAGCATTATGTGGTGAAGAAGAGGTAAGAGGACGATAACCATTACAGTAATTGTAGCATTTTCTATAAGGAGGGAAATGAATTGTTTAAAAATTGGCTACTTTCTTCCTAGAAACACATATTAAAATTAGGGTAAGCTATATCAAAATTTCTGAGTTAGGTCATTATTTGGGGAAACTGAGACCAGAAAATAAAAGTTTGTTTCACAAAATCTCATGATTAATCACTGTGAGGGTTAGATTTCCTATCTCCCAAACTAGTACCTGGATAAAAGAGTATTACAAAGTCATTTTATAAGCTGAGAGCAATTAATTTAGTATGAATTAAATATAAACATTTTGACAAAACATAAGATTTAATTATCTTTAAAACAGTGCCTCTCTTTTGAAACAATTTTGGCTGATTTTTTGTCCAAAATAAAGTAGAGTTTAGCATCCCATGTGCACATAAAACAATCAGCCCTAAACAAATAGAATATTAGATGTACAGAGCTATTTAATTTCCTTATCTTTGAATAGCTATTAAATATATGAAAATTTATGACAAAAAAAGAGTGCAGTTTTCTTTATTCTGAGCCCTACTTTTTAACATCTTTACAAAGAAAAAAGAACCCTAAAACTAAAGCAAATGGGTAAACTGCTTTTCAGGATGTTGTTTATTTATATATTCATTTATAAAGATTTGTTTATTTTTTTTTTATTTGAGAGTGAGAGAGAGAGAGAGCTACATGAGCAGGGGCAAGGAGGGGGAGAAAGAGAGAGAGAGAGAGAGAAGCAACCCCCCTGCTCAGTTTACTCATGACTCCATCTCATAACCCTGAGATCATGACCAGAGCTGAAACCAAGAGTCAAATGCTTAACCAACTCAGCCATCGAGGTGCCCCTGGGATGCTGTATATTTAATTATAAATGCCTCAGTTTGATGACTGAATTTTTGTTTTTATTTTTCTTTCATTTCTATCACATTCTGCAAAAGATGTATTAGACTCACTAAAATTAACATTAGGTCATGAATAGTGATGATTAACATTTCTGAACTTGTTTTTCAAAAATAAGAGAATTATAGGAGAAATAACATCAGGCTTTATTTATTAGCAAAGAAAAAGAAAAGAAAAAGAAAGAAAAAAACATTTGCATTTGGACCACAAATTCTATAAGGTCAAGTAATATAAAACAAATTCTGGTAAAATTACCATCATCATGCATATTTGTCATTTTGAAAGTAAGTCAAAATTCTAAACATTTGGGATACCTTGGTGGTTCAGTCAGTTAAGCCACTGCCTTCATCTCAGGTCATGATCCCAGGGTCCTGTGATCAAGTCCCACATTGGGCTCCTTGCTCAGTGGGGAGCCCGTTTCTCTCTCTGCCCCTGCCTATCATTCTGCCTGCTTGTTCTCTCTCTCTGACAAATAAATAAATAATTTTTTTTTTTTTAAGGTTCTGGACATTATGGGTAGAGATAAGGCCTAAAACTTACTTGTTGTTGGACATCTTATAAATTGAAAATTGAATCACCAGTGTTCATAAGGTAGTTAAATTGTTGACATTGTCTTTTCCCAGTCAAAATATGCTTATGCTTCTGTGCTTGAGAAACGCAGATAATCAATTTCAATTTCTCTAAGCAATTTCTCTTTTTTTTTTTTCATCCTTTAATTATTTTGACCTGGAAATTAACCATTAATTAAAAAATAATGTATCTACACTGATATTTGGCAAATAATGGATCAATGTTACTGTGAGATGCATATATCATAGGCCATTTCCATTCATAAGCAGTTGGACTAAAAAAGCTGTACTTAATGGATGACTTAGTATTCAAAATGGTAAATTAGTATATGTTTGTTTTAATTGTGTTGATAGTCAAAGGCCAGAGAGGTGAAATAAATGAGAGGAGAATGAAATCGGTAAGTAATAGGGAGTGGTGGGGAGTGTGGCCAACCAAAAAACAAAGAATCTGCATGAAGTGCCACTCAATATTTGAGTAGTACAGATTGTCACTATTCAAGAATGTGGGCAAATTGTTGCCAGGTCTTTCTGTTTCAAGAGAAGCTGATAATAAGGGGTTTTTGTTTGGATCCTCAAGATTTTGTTGTCTTCCTAGTATAAAAAATATGAAGCTTAAAACTGGATCACTTGGCCCTTTCTATTCTATATCCTCCCAATTCAAAATGCTTGCATCTCTTAATAGCCATCATTCTCTTATATTTGTAGTAGCTGGGCTTAATACATGCAAACCTTAGCACAATGTTACTTAGCTTTAGCCAATTTCCGGAAAATTGGCTTATTCTGCCCACATAGCCACTCTGCTTCCCATCATAACACTGCTTTCCCTGGATATGAAGAGAATCTTTGCCTTTCTTGAACTGTGTCACTTTGTGATGTTGGTGCTTACCACACTTCTTGCAGAAAGTCAGGCGACTTTTAGGAACATTTCCCTATTTGTTTTTTTTTTTTTTTTTTTTTTTTTTTTTTTTTTTTAGGGGCGCCTGGGTGGCTCAGTGGTTTAAGCCTCTGCCTTCGGCTCAGGTCATGATCTCAGGGTCCTGGGATCGAGTCCCACGTCGGGCTCTCTGCTCAGTGGGGAGCCTGCTTCCTCCTCTCTCTCTGCCTGCCTCTCTGCCTACTTGTGATCTCTCTCTGTCTATCAAATAAAAAAAAAAAAAAAAAAATCTTTAAAAAAAAAAAAAAAAAAAAATTAAACATTTCCCTATTTGTAAGAGCTCTATTAGCACTGGAAAAAAGAGCCCCACATCTCTTTTTGTAAGAAAACAGGGTGGGTAAAATAAAACATAGCTATAAACCAGATCCAAATCTCTCTCTTTTTGATAAGTGAGGCAATACTCAAATATGTACTCTAATAAGTGTATAGTCTTAAGACATCTTTGGAAGTTAGTTGTATGAGCTCCCATTCTAATCTGTGAGTGACCAAGGGTTATTGCAAAAAATTACCCTTGGCTGGGGACTAGTTTTTCATAAAAACTTGAGACCTAAGAACAACTGTGCAGTGCTGGCTTGCCAGGGAAGAAAACAAAGATTGTTATCCTAGTCCCTACTGGTGGGGAGATAACTTCTCCCTACATATATCTTACCAAGGTATCCTCCTGGGATTTCCAAACATTTGCTCTTAAGAAGCCCAAATTGAGTGTACTGATAATGACAAAAGGGGGACTGAGGCATGGAATCATAAGGGACTTTTATGTATACTTGAATTTTAAGTCTTTTAAGAACATTTGGGGATTTCCCCTCTTTTTCATGACATATATGTGTCTGTGTATGAAAATATTTTAAAGGATATTAAAATTACTCTCCTAAGAAAATGGGCCAGTTTACTTTGTGGCTTCCTAGAGAAGACAAAGAATCCCTGAGCTGTGGTAGACTGGAATAGTCCATAATGTGACTCCGAAGCATGGTCCAATGGAGTGGCCAAGGCCATTACAAACCAGACAATATCATTACTATTTTGTAGCTCCCATCTACATTTCCAGTTTTTTCAAGCTCTGAAGAAAGCCAGGCAACTCATCACCAAAAATATGTTATTTCCAGAAACCAGTTACAAACTGAATAGCACTAGTCTGCAACTTAATAAATGAAGCATAGTTTTATTTGCTCCATTGTCACATTTGTTACAGCCAGTGGTGGTATGTATGCCAGAATTATCTCGTATAAATAAATAAAAGACTAAAAAGTATGCTCTTTTATAAGTCCTTGAACATTACATAGGAAAAAGGAGAAGTTAATATGAGCAATATTGGCTTTTAAGAAAAACAGACTCTAGCAACTATTTCAAAAGGCTAGCAACCTTACTTTTTATTTATTTCAATCCCCTTAGCTATTATGAATTATTTAAACGATGTATATTTATACTGTATGAAACCCGATTGTGTGTTTATCTAGACACAAATTATAGGACAATGTATTTCGTGTAGAAGTCCACTTTTGATGTCTATTTTTCACACTAAAAATCTTGAACCAGCATGGGTCAACAGTCTAAAAGTTGTACTAGTCCTTTTTATTGCAGCATAAAATTTGAAATATTTCTATGGAACATTCAGAAGGCGAGTAATCTGTTATAGTGTGCATGAAGATTTTTCTTTTTCCTGTACTCTTGCATTCCTGTTTTTTGTGTAGATATAGTGAGTAATGACAAAATGGCATCTAAATATGTGTATGTTCGCATTGTGTATGACATGACTTCTTAGAGAATATAAAATTATATATAATAGTAGGTAAGATAAATAGTTCTGGAGTTAAAATGGGTAGTTTGTCCAAGTAACTCATTTTGAACACTTACCATTTGTGTGGCTTTGAAAAAGTTATCTAACCTCTCCAGGCCTTACTTTCTTCAAATGTAAAATGATAAAAATGGAAATTTCTGTTCCAGAAAGTTGTTACCAGAACGGAGCCAGGTGAACCATCGGAAGTACACCCACTTGCTCCTTGTTAACTCCTATTATTATAATTAGCATTTAGTATTGATCTAAATGATATGGGCAGTTGGCTTTTATTGAATCATTTATTATAATGTCATTGTCAACCCTCAGTACTGCAATTTACTGTTATCTCACAAAACTTATTTCACCTCTCTGAGCCTCAGATACTTATCTGTAAAATAGTGATAATAATATGACCTCTTGTTCTGGTGTCTTGAGGATAATGAAGATGACATCTGTCAAGTGTTTAGAACAGGGAAGCATATGGTAAATGGTAAACAGTATTAGTTAACATAATTCTTTTTTTTCCTACTAAAAGACTATAATCCAATGAATTAGGATTCAGTATTCTCATTTAATTTCTCTTCTTTCTATTATGCACTTCTTCAATTTCAAAGAAATTTCTTACATGAAAGTTAGTCATTATTTTCCCTTATACCAGCTATTAAAATTTTTCTTTCATACTAATAGGTAAAAAACACTGCATATTTGTCTTTGCTTTCTACCTCAAGACAAAATGGTTTTTGTTTGTTTGGTTTTGGTTTTGGTTTTTGGTGTTTTTTGTTTTTTTTTTTGTTTGTTTTTTTACATCATAGGAGCATGGATGACTGGGTTGTTTCTTTACCGCTGCTATCCTCCATCAAGGCCATACTGTTGAAACACATGAGTTGAAATTCACAGTAGACCATTGTTCTTAGCTAATAAAACACAGATGAAAAGCAGACCATTTGACTGCTATTGTATTTGTCAAACCAAACAAGCTGTTGCTTGAGTAGTATTAACTGACTGATGCAAACCCTTAGAAAGAAACTCCAGCACCGGCTGGCCCTGCTGGACTCAGGAGCCCTCCAATGGCAGGAGATCCACCACTTACACAAAGTGACTACATACCCTAGAGGCCCTAAGGAAGATCTAAGTGTGAGGACAAGGAAATGAGTCAGTGGCCAGTGATCTATAGAGTTTTCTCTTTCTACATGACAAATCTATTCAACCCTACCTATCTTTGTACAAGTGCACCTCCAAGTGATAGTATCAAAGCCCATTTTGTAGGTGTTCTTTTAATCTCCAAATCTCAGCATTTTATCTTTTTATATGTTTTACTGGTCTTTCTCCACTTCTACCTTATATCATTCATAAATAAGAATATGTATTTTGAACTCTAAATAAATTAAATATTTACAATAATGGAATTTTTATTGCCTCCAAGCTATACTCAATGTCTTTGAATATAACAGGTAATGGTTAACTTTTTTTTTTTTTTTTTTGGTGGGTAAGTGATAAAAGAAAGATGTAATTCTGTGAACTTAAAAGTAATCTATCATGTTTTACTGCCTTTATCTTTAGGTTATTCCTCAAAACAATCCTTTCTCAATATTTATAATAGTCGTTTATTGTTTCATATTGTTATTGCATATTGCCATAACAAAGTACTTAAAAGGAAGCACTCATACTCCATTCAATGTACACTTTAATTAAGTTTGTCAAGTATATTTGCAGAAATTAAATTGTCAGCAGGATGTGACTGATCATGTAAGTGCAGTTTATAATCTCAATGATTGTTAGTCATGTCTATTTATGTTATTAAATGTTAATATGATTCCTCCATCATTTATGTTATATTTTGTTCAATAAATATACATGGACAGTTAGCACATAATCTGCAAAATGGGTTAATTTTCAGTGTTTCATTCAATTTTCTTCTGTAATATTCTTTTATATCTCAGGTACTCACACACTGCTTGTGTAAATATTGATAAAAATATTTAGAGACTATACATGTGTGAATTAATAAAAGAAGCAGATACCTAGTACCTTAGATATAGTATCCTTGTTTCTTGGCAGTGGCAAACAGTTCTCCTCACCTTTTTCCTACCCTCCATATAGCCCTGCCTCTCTGTAGAACAGGGAATTATAAAGGGCCTAGAGTTTCTTTGGCTTTAGGAATTTAGGAAAATTTCTTAGTATGTATGTCTCACTTTCCTCATTTATGTAAAGGAAATGTAACTCCTTCCTCCTCAGGTTTGCTCTGAATCTAAAATGAAAGGATGTGGGGTGACAGGGTGGCTCAGTGGGTTAGGCCTCTGCCTTTTGCTCAGGTCATGATCTCAGGGTCCTGGAATCAAGCCCTGCATCTCGCTCTCTGCTCAGCAGGGAGCCTGCTTCCCCCTCTCCCTCTGCCTGCCTCTCGGCCTGCTTGTGATTTCTCTGTCAAATAAATAAATAAATAAAATCTTTAAAAAAATAAAATGAGAGGATGCATATAAGATAAATAGCACAGAATAGATGAATTTAATTCTCCTCCTCCTTTCTCATTTTGTTGAATCCAGTAATTAACAGTCACAAGAGGATCCCTTAAATATAAATTTAATTTGAGATGCAATTACAAAGATACATTGGCCTCTGAAAGAGAAACGGATGCTTGATGAAGGTGATTCTTACTGGAGTGAATAGAACCGCATGGAAGATTAGAATCTTCAAAGCCATGAGTGTAATATCAGCACACTGGTTCTTGCAGGGACAAAATGCATGGCATTTAGGGATTATAATACAAAAAAAAAATTCATAGATTCATAGTAGATTAAGAAATATTCTGGAGCAAACTAATCACATTTTTTTAAATGATAGAAAAAAAGGGAAAGAGAATACTGCTTTTTGGTTGTAAATTTAACTAACTGAAAGAATAGAGCTTACAACAGCTTTGGTAAGTTAAAGGTACACTGAACTTCTCAAAAGTTACAGTGGATTTTGGAAGAGAAATCCATGATTTCACGTCATTCAGGACTATATATGTTAGTGTGAGGAAACTAAAAGAATGAAACCTGTACCATCTAAGCCATGTCTGGCTAAGAGAAAGACACACCATCCATGATTAAGTTTAGTTAGATGGCCAGGGAATGGGGTACTACCTGGAATCATGATGTGTTCCAAGAGAAAATTATAATTTTAAAACAATTATTATATCTAGGGAGAATGGGGGAGGGGATAAGTTAGGATGACAGATGGATAATTTGGAGAAAAAATAGAATACAAAAGTTTGGAATACAGTAAAAAATGAGAGATTCATACACGTGTGTAAATAAATGTGTTTGGTGAAAATAGCAAAATCCATTTGGAAGAGGTAATCTTCCAAATCTGAAAAGTGAATTGCTTTCTCAATCTCATTTTTTTTAATTGTGTTACATTAGTCACTATAAAATACATCATTAGACACAACAGGGGGAGTACCCTTACCAGTGGTAAACTAGGGATATGTGCCCCCCAACACACACACAAACAAAAAAGTGAGAATTTTTTTTTCCAAATTGACAGGTCAAGGCCAACCCTTGACAGAGGCAAAAATGTAGTGTTTCTCTCCTTTGCTTAATCATCTGACCTGACCAAAATTGTGCTCCATGCTCAACTAATGCAGAGATAGGGCTATAGTATTTCTTCTCATTTAAAATATCAGACTGAGTTTGGAAATTTGGTATGATTTGAGAAAGGGGGTGAAGATGTAGGGAAGGTGATTTTTTATTCACTGCACAAATACTACCTGCTCATCTGGAACAATCCAGTGAAGCTGGAGGTTGCAAATGAGAAAGGAGAATCACAGGGGTCCCTATTAAATTCAGCTTCTACTCTTGATTCAGTTTTATCACTGGCTAAACAAAGCTTGGTTTTCAAGGATTCAGATTTCATGAGTCCAGACCAAGTTCCTTCTACTCAATGAACTGGGTCAGTTTGTGACCAGTCTAACTTAAAATCTATGAGTATGACTTATTTAATCTGTTGGGCAGATTAAGAGTCATTGAGGATTCCAAATCCTCATTTACCTTTCATTCTCTAATGCTCTGCTATCTCCAGCATGAGTGTAATTTGACTCACACACGCTTGGAAACTCTAGATGGTTTTGCCTCTAAGATACACTCAGTGTATTTCGGTTCCTACATTCATCATTTCATACTATCCTTGATTGAAACTGGACTTGAACAGAACTCTCCTGAGTTACCTCAGAGCTGAAAAGCTTAATCTAGTCACAGTTTATTAATGGTGACAGTAATACATAATGAAATGCCATTAATTCACACGTGTAATATTGGTTTCTAATTTGAGGCATCACATCTAATTATCAGTAGATTAGTTACTCAGATTCATAGCCTGGTGACAATGGGGAAAATGTACCTACTTCTACTACCTGAACTGTCAGAAAATAGAATGATGTCTATTTCTTATGAGGGCAACTATGAAATCTCTGAAGCCTTCACATCGTTATAGATTTATGGCTCAGTCCATAAAGAGCTCAGGAAAATCAGCTCTGCTGCTTGTTATTTCTCTGTAGCTCTCATCCCAGACTGTGCTTGTAAAGAGCTTCGTCTTAGAAAAAGCACTTTATTTCAGTGCAACAGTTAGAGGCCATTATCCTGCTGGATTTGGGAGTAAAAGGGCATCAAAACATGGCAGCCATATTTCTAAAAGCCCTGACTTCTGAAAGTATAAAGGAGTTCAACATTTGATCAACCTTTTAGGGGGCATGCTTCTTATTCATGGCATGAATTCCTAACCTCTGACACCGCGTTTGCTTAGCTAACATGGAGCGTTTGCACCCCAGAGCAATCTGGCTTCCACTTACAACTATTGTATAAGGCTAGTTTCAGAAAGTGCTTTTGAATTCTGGGAAACTACAGTCACAGACGTATTGAAGTTACAACTACATATTCACAAAGACTGGCCTCTTTACAAAGGACTCTAAATGTTTGTAGCAAACATTGTGTATCTTGGCTTCAAAGCACCCACAGCCAGTCAGCGGGGAAGTATGAGGATGTCAGGTAAACATAATCAAACCATTTGTGGAAAATGTGAGAGAAGAAAGAGGAAGGGTAATGAAGCAGGGAAACAGCAAGGCTGTTTCCCAGTCTATTTAGCTAGATTGTCTGTCTCTAATTGTTTTTCTCCCGGGAGGTTAAAAATAGGAAAAAAAAAAAAAAAAAAAGGAAAAAAAAAAACAACAACAAAACAGAAAAGAGAGAGAGAAAGAGAATTTCAGTATGATAAAACTAAGCTTTATCATTACCGCTTTCGATTCCTTCACAAAGAAATATGTACGTCATTATAGTTGTACCCAATAGCAACTCCATAGCCAAGGATCTGTCAGCAGGTCCATTACAGACCCTTATTTTTGAAGATTTCTATTTCAAAGTAAAATATTTGCTTTAGGGTAGAACTGGGATCAATATTCTCAACCCAGGAGCATTTCGCTTTGTTCCTTGCTTTAGGAAAATCTTCAAAAAGTGTTGTCAGTTTTTTTCTGAAGATTTTTATTTATATCTTACATGATATGAAGATTCTCAAAATTAAGGTTCAATTTATTATCTAGAATATAATGATAAAAGTGGTAATACTGTAAACTCAAGTTTTTCTTTCTATCATGATGAATGCAGCTGAATGTGAATCATCTATGAAAATGGGAAATAGAGGTGACATGGGTAAATAGAGCACCTAATAAATTCCAAAACATCTTGTAAGTCATTTACTTCTTTCATTGTCAACAGCCCTCACCAGCTATCAATCAGACTGGTAAACTTGACCAAAGACGATATGATTTCTACCAACTTTCAGAGGTTTATTTTATACTATTGTACAAGAAAATGGGCATTACCATTGTGATTGTGTGATATGTGAATATGTAATGTGAACATGTGAATATGTAATATGCAATAAAAAGAAGAAGAATTCAACAGTGGTCTAAAATGAGACCCATAGCTCAGGCTCATGGACTATCTTTGAGGAAATCCCTGAGTCCCTGATACTTACTTATGTAACAGGTTTTGTGTATGCACATGCATGTATATAAATATGCCTCAGTAGGAATCCTATATATATTTTTGTATATATATAGTATTATATGTATTTATATATTTTGTGTATATAAGATTATATATATGTTGTACATATGCATGTATATAAGTATGCCTAAGTAGGAATATATATTTCTATATATTCTATATATATATTCTATATATAATATATATTATATATATCTATTTCTATATATTCTATATATATAAAGAGAGATTTTTTATGACAAAATCAGCTATTGAGTGTCAATGATCTAGAAATTTCATTAATTATTCTGTGAACAAGTAATATATGACTATATTCTAGTGAAACGAACCTAGTACTATTTAGCACCTAGTACTTCAAAAAAGTACCTTGTACCTCTACTAAAGCCTAATGTAATCTGAAATGTTTTTCAAATGTATACTTCACAGGTAGTATTCATCATTTTATGCAAGAAAGAAAAACAGTGAGACTAGGAAATTGTAAGTTAATTTCTTGGGCAAAGAAAACACCTGTGAACAAAAATGTTGAAGATAAACATTTACAAAAATCACAGCTAATGGAAAAAAATGTGTAATAAGAAAAAAGATATCTATGTCCTAATTCCAATGGCGTGACTTTGGGCAATAACAGACTTTCTGGGACTCATTATCCTCATGTGTAAAATAAGGTTGCTTATGGGTCTAACAACATATTATTGCAAGACTTGATAAATTAATGTGGGTATTCATTTTTTTCCTATACCAATTTGTGTTAAAAAACTCAATGAAAAGGCTGATCTTAATTAAATTTGCTCAGAAATATTCAGGCAAATTTTCAATCTTTTTTTTTTTTAAATTTCTTTTCAGTGTAACAGTATTCATTGTTTTTGCACCACACCCAGTGCTCCATGCAATACGTGCCTTCCTTAATAACCACCACCTGGCTCCCCCAACCTCCCACCCCCCCTTCAAAATCCTCAGATTGTTTTTCAGAGTCCATAGTCTCTCATGGTTCACCTCCCCTTCCAATTTCCCTCAACTCCCTTCTCCTCTCCATCTCCTAATGTCCTCCATGTTATTTGTTATGCTCCACAAATAAGTGAAACCATATGATACTTGACTCTCTCTGCTTGACTTATTTCACTCAGCATAATCTCTTCCAATCCCATCCATGTTGCTACAAAAGTTGGGTATTCATCCTTTCTGATGGAGGCATAATACTCCATAGTGTATATGGACCACATCTGCCTTATCCATTCATCCGTTGAAATGCATCTTGGTTCTTTCCACAGTTTGGTGATCGTGGCCATTGCTGTTATAAACATTGAGGTACAGATGGCCCTTCTTTTTACTACATCTGTATCTTTGGGGTAAATACCCAGTAGTGCAATTGAAGTCATAGGGAAGCTCTATTTTTAATTTCTCAAGGAATCGCCACACTGTTCTCCAAAGTGGCTGCACCAACTTGCATTCCCACCAACAGTGTAAGGGGGTTGTCTTTCTCCACATCCTCTCCAACACATGTTTCCTGTTTTGCTAATTTTGGCCATTCCAACTGGTGTAAGGTGGTATCTCAAAGTGGTTTTAATTTGAATCTCCTTGATGGCTAGTAATGATGAACATTTTTTCATGTGTCTGATACCCATTTGTATGTCTTCATTGGAGAAGTGTCTGTTCATATCTTCTGCCCATTTTTTTAATATGATTATCTGTTTTGTATGTGTTGAGTTTGAGAAGTTCTTTATAGATCCTGGATTTCAACCTTTTGTCTGTACTGTCATTTGCAAATATCTTCTCCCATTCCGTGGGTTGTCTCTTTGTTTTGTTGACTGTTTCCTTTGCTGTGCAGAAGCTTTTGAGCCTAATGAAGTCCCAAAAGTTCATTTTTGTTTTTGTTTCCTTTGCCTTTGGAGACATGTCTTGAAAGAAGTTGCTGTGGCTGATATCAAAGAGGTTATTGCCTATGTTCTCCTGTAGGATTCTGATGGATTCCTGTCTCACGTTGAGGTCCTTTATCCATTTTGAGTTTATCTTTGTGTATGGTGTAAGAGAATGGTCGAGTTTCATTCTTCTACATATAGAAAAATTTTCTATATGTCCAATTTTCCCAGCACCATTTATTGAAGAGACTGTCTTTTTTCCACTGTATATTTTTTCCTGCTTTGTCGAAGATTATTTGACCATAGAGTTGAGGGTCCATATCTGGGCTCTCTATTCTGTTCCACTGGTCTATGTGTCTGTTTTCATGCCAGTACCATGCTGTCTTGGTGATCACAGCTTTGTAGTAAAGCTTGAAATCAGGTAACGTGATGCCACCAGTTTCATTTTTGTTTTTCAACATTTCCTTAACAATTCGGGGGTCTTTTCTGATTCCATACAAATTTTAGGATTATTAGCTCCAGCTTTTTGAAAAATACTGGTGGAATTTTCTATACTTCCTAGAACAATCTGTACTTTTAATGCCATTCCGATCAAAATTTTCTATCATTTTGGTTGTAATTTCTGATGAACGTTGGGATGGGTATCTTATTTTGATTTTCTTTGATTAATTATTGTTTTGTCTTTGTTTGTCTAAGGCCACATAAATGTAGAAAACAATATTTGTTTCTCTTTTTCTCTGTAAGGCTTAATGGTGACCTGTAACTGACAGCAAATATCACAGAATCAGATAGAGGGCATAGTGGAGCTAACAAACTTGTCTGCTAATCTTTGAAAAGTTAAGGTACACATCAGAGGTGCAAGGATACATTGGAAACTCAGCCTGATGCTCCTGAATGAAATTAGAAGGGAAAAAGAAGGATGAATGGATAGAAGCATTAAATAAATCTCTGTACTCTTGGACAAGTTACTTAACTTCTCTGTTGCAATTTATACACCTGTAAAATGAGAATAACAGTATCTAAATCATAATGTTATTATGATATTGATATTATGTTATTATGATTATGATATTATTATACTGACAGCATAGCCTTTGAAAATATATACTGGAGTATATGGAATATATGAATATATACTGGAAGAAAAAAACAAAAATGAATAAACAAACAAAATCATTTGCTCTACTAGTAGTGTCTTTGATTTAAGGGTAGTCTGTTTGCTTCTTCCTACTTCACTTACTGCCACTTCCAGAAGGCGCATCGGAGAAGGAGACACAAATAAGTCAGCTGCAACACAGTGGAGCAGGGGATGACAGTAGAAAAGACTGTCTCCCGGAACAACTCCTCAATCCCGTGTTTATTAGATAATAGATGGTAATTAACAAACAAGCCAAAGAAGACTACACATTAATCATATGCTTTGTAGATGAAAGAGAAAGAAGGCAAAGTATATCTGGTCAAGCTGTATAAAACTCATAGTTGAGCAGCACATTCAAAGCAATCATCTAATTGGCCACAGGTGCTCTCCAGGGAAGGTGAGATAATGGAAAAATGAAGCAGGTGGTTCTGTCCTGAGTGAGCCAGGCATCCCCAGCTTCTGGGCTTCAAGATCATATATCGTCCTCTCCCCAGAGGTCTGTGGCCAGTACATGTTTTTCTTAAGACTATATCTAAGCATGCTTGGTAACTAGTACAATTTCTTCTAAGTTATGTTTTAAGTAATACATTGTTCTAAGGAACAGTTACAACTTACCACCTGTATGTTTCAGGAAAATGCTTCAACTGGATGTTAGTTAATACACATTTGCTTATGTAGTCACATTTCAGATGCTTTATTTTATGTGAGTATTAAAAAACAAACAACAACAACAACAAAAAAAACACAAGTTGGGGCACCTGGGTAGCTCAGTGGGTTAAAGCCTCTGCCTTCGGCTCAGGTCATGATCTCAGGGTCCTGGGATCGAGCCCTGCATCAGGCTCTCTGCTCAGTGGGGAGCCTGATTTCTTTCCTCTCTCTCTCTCTCTCTGCCTGCCTCTCTGCCTACTTGTGATCTCTGTCAAAGAAATTTTTAAAAAAGTCTAAAACACACACACACACACACAACACACACACACACGTTAATTGAAATAGTCTTTTTTCCCAGAGCAAAGTATAATCTTTGCACTAATTTTTAAAAATCTTTGTATTCTATACATTGAAGTTTTGGTATTTGGAGACACTTGGGGTGGCTCAGTTGGTTAAACCTCTGCCTTTGGCTCAGGTCATGATCATAGGACCCTGGGATCCAGTCCTGCCTCAGGGCCTTTGCTCAGCAGGAAGCCTCCTTTTCCCTCTGCCTGCTGCTCCCCCTGCTTGTATGCTTGATCTCTCTCTGAAAAATAAATAAATAAATCTTAAAAAATCTTTAAAATTTTGATGTTCCTTAGTTTATAATTCTATGCCTGTCTAGATCTGAATTTTAAGGACTTCCAACATTTGTGAAGGCACAGAGTGATGATTATAAACCATCAAATCAATGGTCTTAGTATTCAGTTATTTCAACTCCACCCTCAACCCCCATTCAACACTGTTCTATAAAGCTATTGTAGTAAGAATCATAAAAAGTACATTAAAATTTCATCTGATGTTGATTTTGCTTTTGAGTATATATATCTCAAGCAGCTTAGATGTTTATGGTTGCTTGTGCCTTATTGTATTTAGTTAATGCACTTAATCGCTTGGCTGAAAATGCATGTAATGTTCTAGGGTTTTCATGGGAGTAGTCCTTATTTTATCCATCATTATTCTACTCTTTTTGTTAAGAAACACAGTCACCTCCCTTTTCTTTGTATTAAGTTCAGAGAACACATAACTCTCACGCAATATTTATTTCATTTCTCTCAGTTTTAGTTCCTTAGTGCATTTTTCTCCTATAATCTCTCTTCTTCTCTTTTATTTAAATCTTTCATGAGGATATGTATAAATATAATAACATGTAGTATATATTTTAATTAAATATGAAAATATATTTGATGTTTTATGTATTTTATAGTATATATATTCAATAAAATATATAATTTATAGAATAAAACTTAAAAAATGACTTAAATATGAATATATATATTCATATATATGTATGTATGTACATACACACATACACCCACACACACACACACACACACACACACACACATACACACACCCATCACCCATCAGCTCTTTCTAGAAGTTTGCCAAGGTATGTTATCTATTGCTGTAGAAGAAATTAGCTCACAATTAAGCAGGTTAAAACAACAAATTAACACTCTCACAGAGTTTTTGAGGTTCTATATAGTTCTGGCTCAGGATCCATCATGAAGTCACAATCAAGGTGTTAGCCCACGTTGTATTTCTCTGAAGGCTTGGCTCGTGCTGGAAGATCCACATCTCAGCCCACTAACATAACTGTTGGAGGGAGCTTCAGTTCCTTACTATTTTGTCTCTTCATGCCGTGTGTGACCTGGCTGGCTTTCCCAGAAAGATTGATGCAAATTTGAAAGTGACAAAGATGGAAGCCACAGTGTCTTTATAATCTAATTTTGAAAGACACATATCATCACTTCTACTGTATTTTATTGGTCGGATAGACTAAATTATAAGTCCTTGAACTATATAATCGTATATCTAGGGAGAAAAGAATTCATGATTATCTTGAAAGCTGGCTCCTATAACCAGCATTAAAACCAAATATACAGATAATAACTGGATTTTTCTTTAACACTTTCTGTCTTATAGGGGGAGAAAACACTTTTGACTGTGTGTGTGTGTTTTAGTGAGATATAATTCATATACTATAAAATTCAACCTTTTAAATTTTACAACTCTTCTGTTGTTGTTGTTGTTTGTATATTCACAAAATTGTGCATCCATCACCACAATGTAATTATGGGATGTTTTCTTCACTCCAAAAGAAATTCTGTACCAATTAGCAGATTAGCAGTCACTGCATATCTTTTCCTTCCTCCTGTTCCTAGAAACTACTATTCTACTTTCTTTATTTACAAATAGAGCTTTTCCATCATTTGATGTAAATGGAATTACACAATATGTGACTTTTGGGGATAGTATCTTTCACTTAGCTTAACGATGTCAAAGTTTTTTGAGGTTACAGCATGTAAAAGCTTTTCTTTTTTAGGATATACCACATTTTATTTGTCTATTCATTGGTTGTTGGACATTGGATTGTTTGCACATCTTTGATACTGTTAATAATACTGCCGTGAATATCTATGTACAAGTTTATGGATGGACATGTGTTTTCAATTTATATGCCTATGAGTGGAATTGTTGGATCATGTAGTAACTAAGTATACTACTTTGAGGAAATGCTAGATTATTTTCCAAAGTTGTTGCACCATTTTAAACTCTCATGGACAATGTATGACAGTTGCCCATTCTCTACACTCTTAAGAACACAATAACAATTGCCTTTTTTATTTTTGCTGTCCTCATGGTTAAGAAGTGATATCTTACTATAGTTTTGATTTCCCCTTCTCCTTATATGTGCCTTTTGGTAAACATGTATATATACATCTCTATTCAAATGTGCAGCTTTTCAACCAATAAAAGAAAGGAAGGAAAGAAAGAATAAATGAATTAATGAAAAAATGAAATGAAATGAAATGAAATGAAAAAATACTGAATTCAAGATACACGTGTTCACATGCTCATATAAATACACTATATTTATTCAATAAGAATCCTTCAAAAATTGACTCATATGTTAAAAAGGTGACTCATATGTTAAGTTCCAAGTAATCTAATTTAGGCTGGAATTGATACTCAAGACATTCATTGTTTTAATTTAGTGTATTAAATAGAAGACAAATGATATTACCATCAATCCTGAGTTCCAAACCAAAATCCCACTTGAACTTGCTAAGTTCCAGTAGGAAGAAAAGCAGAGCAGAATGTCTGGATTAGGAACATAGGGTCAAGATTAAATTATCCATACTGAACAAGAATCCATACTGGACAGATAGAAACAAATGATGTTGCTACAAGACAGGGTTGGTAGTTTCAGACTCAAATCATCCATGTTAGAAAATAGGATAAAAGGGTATAGTCATAAGGAGTAAAAAAAAACAACTTAGGATCAAATAGAGGAAAAGGGTTAAAAATCAGTGTAATAAGACTGTGGCTGCTGAATATATGTCAAAGATAGTGTGGAAGTGCACTGCCTGGGTCTCCGTTCTCAGAACTGGATGATCAGCTGTAAGGAGTTCACTGCACTAACCCCCTACACCTGCCTTGTGGATAGAACACAGCATTTGCCTGAGGCTATGCTCTTCCCAAGGCAACCCCCAGCCAAAGGGTGAGCCTGGTGGTGATATTAAGCCCAACCAGCTCTGCCCTGTGCAGGACTCCCCTTCCAGGAGACTTTGTGCTTGAACTCCCACAGGGGTGTGTTGAGACTTTTTCAGAGTTGCAATGCAGGCTGAGACTTTGCATACCCAGCAGATATCAGACCTGTAGAATTATCTGAAGGATTTCAGGAAGCCTACTCCTGTTACACTCTTCCCTTATTTCTCATCAGCATTCCCGCCAATAAATTCCTTACACTTCCAACTCTGCCTTTACGTTCTTGATGTGCCAACTAGAGGAACAAACAGGTACAAAGGCTGCCAGTTTTGTTTTCATATGAAGCCCTCTAAAATTTGCTGTCTTCTGGGATGGTAGTACAGAGGAGGATTTTGAAGATACTGAAAAGCATGATTACATCATATATAGGAACTTAAGCTTCTGTGGAATCTTTATGTTTCTAGCACCACCATTTATCTTTTATGCTATTTTAAACACTTTGATGTAAACATTCTTAAATACAATATACCCCAAAAATAAGAAAATAGACTTCCCTTAAGGATTTGGGGCCTTTTAAAGTTTATATTATTGTGCTGGGTACCAACAGGTTGCTGAGAATTTTGAAGCTCTCTTTTCATAGTCTCAGTGTTTATAGGCTGCTATTTCAGTGATGTTCCCTTTTCCACTTCTTATTGTTATGTTTCTATTCTGATCCTACATATCTAAATGGGTAGAACATGTGTGATTTGGAACTATTTCAAGTTTGAAATAGTTTAGTTGAGTTTATTCCCTATTGTTAAATCCATCCCCAAATCAGGGGCTAGCTTTGATTCTTGATTTCATTCATAGGAACTCCCCTGTTTGGGTTTATTAAATCATGAGTCTTTGCTAAATCAGGGTGGATCCAGAGGCGGAGTGGTGAAATGGTAGTAAGAACATAGTTTTAGACTCGGAAAAACCCTTACTGTCTATATGTCTTTGGGTAAGGAATTTCACGACTCGAGACATTTTCCTTAACATCTATAACATGTATTTAATAACATCACAAATGCTCTGTTGCTGTAAAGTTTAAATAACATAAATGCTTACAAATTCATCAGCATGCTACAAAGTCCTTGGTACATATAATATTAGTCCTCTTTACTCTACAGGAATGATGCATCCTTTCAGAAGTTAGTCAGGAACTTTATCAAATAAATAAACATTTCTTAGCCAACTATGTTAAAACAGTTTGCCAGCAGGTTGTGTTTAACTAACCATAATTTGTAAGACATAAAACTTAAATAATTAATATTTGTTATTAGAACCATGCACGTGATTATGCCATAATGATACCTAAGCCTTCGCATGTCTGATTTTGTGAATTTATTTCCCAATCAGTGTTTGCTGAGTGGAAGTCACAGGAAAGTTGAAAACATACTGGTTAGGAAGGTTGGTAGTATCAAGTACTAGAAGCCTACATTAGTACTTTTGAATTTCTACTTTGAAAAATCAGTGAATAGTTTCAATAATATAAGTACTTTCCTCATTAATACATAACAGGTTGAGTGATCAAGTGTATATTTAGAGCTATTAGGGGAGATTGAATGAACATACTCAAGACAGACTTTCAGGTGTTTTTCACATGGTGAAAATGAATTTGGTTATAATTTCTTATGAATATCATAATTTTAAAGTGTCTTTCTTATTTCTTATATATTGTTTAATTTCACTCATAAAGGACAAAAGATCAAAAAGGGTAAAACAGATAATCTGAAAATAATTAATGTTGAAATACAAAAATTAATAGGGACATAAAATAATAATTCTGCAATCAAAATTTTATATAGCACAGGAAGTATATAAGTATTTGGTAATTCTTAAAAACTTTTCAGAGACAATATTGTGATAATTTTATTCAACTGCAATTATAGTCAACATTTAACATTGATTAAATTCAATGTGGGCTTTTTTTTGGTTTTTTTTAGAATGAAAGGTATCAATAGAAGTGATGCATTTTTTCAGAGAAACATTGGCATAAATCATTCTGAAGCACTCTAGGGATTTTTTGTCTTTAAAAAGAATGAAATTGGACTCCTTTCTTGTATGATACACATAAATCAACTTAAAATAGATTAAAGATTTGAATGTTTAATACCTGAAATCATAAAACTCTTAGGAAAAACTTGGGAATTAAGCTCCTTGCCATTGGACTTAGCAATAGTTTATGGGGTTTTTTTGTTGTCATCTTCTTTTTTTTTTTTTTTTGTATTTTTGTTTGTTCGACATCAAAGGCAAAAATAAACAAGTGAGACCACATTAAACGAGAGAGCTTCTGGACAGCAAAGGAGAGGATCAACAAAATAAAAAGACAACCTGTGGAATGAGAGAAAATATTTATAAAACATATATCTGATAAGGATTAATATCCAAAATAAATAAGAAGCACTTAAAACTCAAAATCAATAACACAAATAAAAGTATAGGTAGAGGAACTGAATAGACATTTTTTTTTCTCAAAGAAGACATACAAATAGCCAGAAGGTACATGAAAATGTTCTCAGCATCACTATTCATCAAGGAAATGCAAGTCAAAACCACAGTGAGATACCACCTTGCTAGAATGGCTATTACCAAAAAGAAAAGAAATGTGTTGGTGAGGATGTGAAGGAGACCCTTGTGCAGGGTTGGTGGGAATGTAAACTGGTGCAGCCTCTATAGAAATAGCATGGAGGTTCCTCAAAAAATTGAAAATAGAACTAATATATGATCTAGCAATCCCACTTCAAGGTATTTATCAAGAGAAAATTAAAATAGGATATCAAAGGGATATCTGTATTCCCATGTTCATTGTAGCATTATTAACAATAGTCAAAATATGGAAACAATATGTGTCAATGAATGGATGGATGGATAAAAGAAATGTGTATATAAGTATATATATAAATATATACACATATATTTAGCTATGGGTAAAAACAAAATCCTGCTATTTGTAATAACGTGAATAGACCTTGAGGACATTATGTTAAATGAAATAAGTCAGAGAAATACAAATGTTACATGGTATAACTTATATGCTCAATCTTTTGAAAAAAAAAAAAAAAAAAGGTCAAATTCATAGAAGCAGAGAGTAGAAAAGTGGTCGCCAGAGGCTCAGTAGGGGACAATAAGAAGAAGTTGGTAAAAGGGTGCAAACTTTCACCGTGAGATGAATAAGGTCTGAGGGTCTAATGTATAACATGATGACTATAGTTGATAGCATTGTCTTGTAAAATTTAAATTTTCTAAGCAAGTAGAACTCAAATGTTCTAAATAAATAAATAATAAGAGAGGTGATGGATGTATGAATTAAACAGGTGGGTGAAATTCTTACACAATATATACATGTATCAAATTATCATTATATACACTTTAAACAACTCACAATTTTATTTATCTGTAAAGCTAATATTGAAAAATAATAAAAATGAAAGACACACAATAATCTGTTGGATAGTTAAAGTACACAAATTACAATAATCTAATTTTAAGGCACTTTTGCCTCTCTAATGTTGTAACATAAGTACATTAATTTATTATACCTTATTATATTTTAAATTGATTTTTGTTATGAAACAACTTAAACATGTAAACTAAGGAGAACTTAATATAGTGAATATCTGTGTAGTAATTTTCTATGTATATCAAATATATACATATATATTTATAAACCAAGTTAAAACTAAAAATAAAAGTAAGGCTATTTAAAGAAAACTTTTTACTCGAGGAACTACAGAACATTCATGAAAGAAATTGAAGAAGACACAAAAAGATGGAAAAGCACTTCATGTCAGGGATCAGAAGAATAAACATTATTAAAATGTCTATACTGCCCAGGGTGATCTACACTTTCAATGCCATACTGATCAAAATTCCACCAGCGTTTTTCAAAGTGCTGGAACAAACAATCCTAAAATTTGTATGGAACCAGAAGAGAACTCGAATTGCTAAGGAAATGTTGAAAAACAAAAATAAAACTGGGGGCATCACACTGCCCAATTTCAAGTTTTACTACAAAGCCGTGGCCACCAAAACAGAATGGTACTGAAACAAAAACAGACACATAGACCAGTGGAACAGCATAAGGAGCCCAGATATGGTTCCACAAATCAATGGTCAAATAATCTTCAACAGAGCAGGAAAAAATATTCAGTGGAAAAAAGACAGTCTCTTCAATAAATGGTGCTGGGAAAATTGGACAGCTATATGTAGAAGAATGAAACTCAACCATTCTCTTACACCATATGCAAAGATAAACTCGAAATGGATAAAAGACCTCAACATGAGCTGTAAACCTATCAAAATCCTAGAGGAGAACATAGGCAGTAACCTCTCTGACATCGGCCACAGCAACTTCTTTCAAGACATGTCTCCAAAGGCAAAGGAAACAAAAACGAAAATGAACTTTTGGGACTTCATCAAAATCAAAAGCTTCTGCACAGCAAAGGAAATAGTCAACAAAACAAAGAGGCATGGAATAGAAGAAGATATTCGCAAATGACACTACAGACAAAGGGCTGATATCTAAGATCTATGAAGAACTCCTCAAATTCAACACCCACAAAACAGATAATCACATCACAAAATGGGCAGAAGACATGAATAGACACTTCTCCAAAGAAGATATACAAATAGCTAATAGATACATGAAAAAATGTTCACCATCATTAACCATCAAGGAGATTAAAATCAAAGCCACATTGAGATACCATCTTACACCAGTTAGAATCACCAAAATTAACAAGATAAGAAACAACAAGTGTTGGAGAGGATGTGGGGAAAGGGGAGCCCTCTTACACTCTTGGTAGGAATGCAAGTTGGTACAGCCACTTTGGAAAACAGTGCAGAGATTCCTTAAGAAATTAAAAATAGAGCTACCCTATGACCCTGCAATTCTACTACTGGGTATTTACCCCAAAGATACAGGTGTAGTGGAAAGAAGGGCCATATGTACCCCAATGTTCATAGCAGCAGTGGCCACAGTTGCCAAACTGTGAAAAGAGCAAAGATGCCCTTCAACAGGTGAATGGATTAAGAAGATATGGTTCATATATACAATGGAGTATTAAGCCTCCATCAGAAAGGATGAATACCCAACTTTTGTATCAACATGGACAGGTCTGGAGGAAATTATGCTGAGTGAACTAAGTCAAGCAGAGAAAGTCAATTATCATATGGTTTCTACTTATGGAGCATAAAGAATAACATGGAGGACATTAGGAGAAAGAAAGGAAAAGTGAATTGGGGGAAATCAGAGGGGAATACAAAGTAAGCATGAGAATCTGTGGACTCTGAGAAATAAACTTAAGGTTTTGGAAGTGGGGGGTGGCGGATGGGTGAGCCTGGTGGTGAGTATTAAGGAGGGCATGTATTGCATGGAGAACTTGGTGTGGTATATAAATAATGAATCTTGGAACACTGACTGAAAGTAAAATAAAGGGAAAAAAATCTTTCTTGTAAGATTGAAACATAAATCATAGGCAGTAGACTCAATATACTTCCTAGAAAATGAAGATGTCCAAAAACCATCACACCATACTCTCCTGTCAACTTAAATAAGTAGCAATTTTAGTAATAAGGTAATAAATATATAAAGAAATATAAATGCATATGGAAATATAAATCTTTGGGTATAATTTTTCCCCTAAAAACAGTAAGTTAAATTTGATGCTCTCAATAAAGTACCAAGATACACAAAGTTAACCAGATCAAAATTCAGTGCTAGAACCATACATAACTTTACATGGAAACATTACAAAATGGTTATATGATTCCAAAAACTCTCACCCTTGCTGAGGGCATTTGAAGAAAGAGAATTTCTCTAGAGATAGGTGGGCTGGGCTTGTGCTCCCCATCGCCATCCCCAGGATCCAGGATCCCCTTTTCCTCAAACCTAAAGAGGAAGACTTTGTGAGATCTTTCAGAGAGTTTAACAACTATTCTGTGATGTAGTGTAGATACAGAGAAGAAGGGTTGAAGGTAGAAATATAGGAGAGAAGACCACTTTGGATCCTAAGTCCTTTCAGGGTGTATTGGGTATATGAGTATTTCCCCTGGACCTGATTTGTGTGGAGAGAGAAAAAGAGGGAGAGAGGGGGAAAGAGAGATGTTTTATCAGTTATAGTTGAAAAAAAGCCCAAGTGAACAGAAGTTAAATAGGCAGTGTGGTAATATATAAAATGTGGTTATGATTACAGCCCACTTGTGGTGTTTTTTCACTGCATTCATTGCATCCATAAGCTTGCTTTCCTTACTTCCCAGGTGTGTGTTTGTTTATATCTGTATATACCTGTTCGGTTTTCTCCTCTTTTTCAGTATTTTTCTTGACTTTTGTGTTTTCTGCTTTGCAATAACATCATTATCTATTTGCAAATGTCTCCTTAAGCAATTCAGTTTCTAAATTCAGCATCTGCTTCCTTTATATTCAGTGATAAAACAAGCAAAGTTGCAGCATCAAAGAAAAATTACTAGTCAAAAGATCTGAGATTGTTTCCCCTTAAAATGAGGTGTAAAAAAAATCATGATCTTTTTTGGAAAGCACCAGGGTATGAGCCTGCTTTGAAAAACACCTGCTTGCAATTTAGCCACTACAAGTTCATGAGAGAGGTGTTTATGTAGTATTACTCAGGACTTTTAGAGAACACAGGCTGTTAGAACATCAGAATTTATTTTCTAGTTAAGCTTAAATCCCAAGGGAAAGTATCCTAAGAAAATGTCTAAGTGTGAGTGTTTTTTATTCACTGTGGTTGAAACCATCAACTAAAATACTCTAAACTAAACAAGAATAGCAACAAATTTTGAATATGAAAAGCCCTAAATGTATGCAAAACTTCATCTTTAGCCTGTTTATTTGATATAAATTTGTAAATCCCATGTGATTTCACCTCCAACTTTAGTGATTTGTTTATGGCACTTAAATTGATTCTTTCAATTAAATTATTTTGAGATAGAGTTTAATTATTGGAGAAGACACAGAAAAAATGTTAAGTGAAAGTGGAAAATAGCTTTAAGGGGCTCCTAGGTGTCTCAGTCAGGTAAACATCTGTCTTCAGCTCAGGTCATGATCCCAGGGGCCCAGGATGGAGCCCTGTATCAGGATTCCTGCTCACAGGGAGTCTGCTTCTCCCTCTCCCTCTGTCTGCTGCTCCACCTGCTTATGCTCATTCACTGTCAAATAAATAAATAAAATCTTTTAAAAAAAGGAAAATAGCTTTGAGAAAAAATTTGTGTTGGTTTTCTTTTCTCTCACTGCCCACCCTGCACAGCCCACTCCTGCTCGGTGGAGCAGTTGTAATGGCAGAGAAATAATCTAAGCATAGGCTGCTACAGATGCTCTAATGTAAAGCCAACTTGAAAAGCTACCAGTAGAACAGGGCTCTCTGACTCAGTGTCAATGAGCTGCCAGTGCTACCATTTGGCAGAATGTGCAATAATGAACAGAGGAGAAAATCTATGGGATAAAGGGGAAAGTACCCATATTAAATAGTTGATACAGAAAGAGTAAGTTCAAGAGAAAATCAATAGGACAGCAACATTTATAGAGAGAGAGAGGAAGATAAGAAAGAAACAGGCAGAAACTGTAAACTAGTCACACAAAACTGAATAGGTCTAATCCTACAGAGTACATTTATTTGAGAAGAGTTAAGTTTTATACAAAGGCAGCAATGTCCATTCTTTGCTCTGGTTACCCTGGCAACATGACTCTTTTCTTAAGATAATGCTATTAAAATAAGGGAAAAAAAACTAACAAAAGTGATGTGAAAAGTGATTAGAGGGCAGGTCTCAAGCCACCTTGGATTGTGTCCCAGGGGAAAATTTGAAAGCTATTTGTTCCATAAAGGAGTGAAATCATGAGGAAATTCACTGAATTAAGCAAGGACAAGTAGACTGGGTTGCCTTCAAATGTTTTCCCTGTGTGCTGCACAGTTCCACTCTTGGACTGAGACAAATAGAAGCCCTGCCTGCTTTGTTGTGCACTAGAAGAGGCCCCACTCTGGTCTCTGTTCAACTTCAGGTGCCTGGGAGGTTGGGGGTAAGGTGGGGGAATAGCCAGGGCTTCTGGCATGTGGGCACTCAGAAACCATGCTTCACCTCCACAGCATGGTCCTGGTTCCCATATGCTGGAAATCCAAGCCCAAATGGCTTCAAGTCTGATTTCTGGATCTTCCTGAGTCCTGTATAGGATAGAGTACCCATTGTTGTAGGTGCCTCTAGGCTCGGGTGTCAGCCAAGGGGAGATTATTTGTGGAGACTTTGAACAGATTTGGACGTCCAGGCTGGGGTGCTCAGCCTCATAGTATAGGATCGAGGTAAGGGTAGAACAGAGGAGCATACTGCATAGCCACCATTTAGTGTATAGCCCCTAAATTCTGTCCTTCCAAGTAATTTTGAGGAATGCCCTTTTCAAAGTAAAACATTAGGGCATAGTTAACTCTTTGTTATTTTCGGTTTTATGAAATATTTAAGTGTTAAACATACGGAATATGAAACTTCATTTCTGTTCTTGTCCTGGTCTTGCAAATATCAAAGGCAGACTTTGGCTGCCTATCACAGGTCATTGCACTTAACATTTGTGTTGGCAATTCTTTTTTCTGTAAGTGCTTTAAAGGCAAAGATGAACAATAACCCATATGCATTATGAATACTCTTAGAATATGATTTGGAAAATCTGTAAGTACTGATTTAAGATGATTTATCTTATTCTTATGTATGCACAAAATTCCATAAGACCTTCTATGCATACTCTCATTAAGGACTAGAAAAATGAGCAGACCAGGAGCCAAAAGAGAAAGTATTTGCAGAGGTAGTCACATGGATCTTTAAAAAACTACATTAAAGAATGAAACACAAGAGTTATCATTGTGAACATAAGTTCAGCAAGGTGCAAAACTTTAAAATATCATATTATTTTCACATTTTTAATCTTAAGAATCAATGCTGAAAAAGTGTGACCTAATGCTTCTCAATAGACATTTGGGGTTGGTATCTTTCTTGCAAGTATTTTTTTCCTTAGTGACAATAATGATATTTTTAAAATATCGACCCCACCAGTTGATCAAAAGATGCAAAGAATGTGAAAATATTTTGAAGCTGTTTCATAAACCTAAATATTTTATATGTGTTAAATTAAATCAATAAAACAATTATATGTGTATATGTTTTACAGTGAAACTGTATCATATAAATATAAATACTAACCTAATTATAGTAAACATTTATGAAAATGCCTTTGAGATAAATGTTGCATTATTAGCCTTGATTTTTAATATATTATAATGGTAAGTAATGATAAGCAATGTCTAAGGCACATAAGCTGGGATGTCAAATCTATTTCTCCATCACATTGAATTATAGTAGTTTAGTATAACCTTCTTTGTACAAGCTATTTGTATAATCTCTACCTTTTAGAATCAAGTGCCAAAATATGGTGGCATTTTCCAGAAATAATGTTGCAGGGAGCTAAATGACAGTCAGTGAAGGACCCTGGGGATACATAATGAACAAACACAGAGAAGATTTTTCTTCCAGTAGAGCTTACAACCTAGTAGGGAAAAGGTAATGAAGAAGCCCTATATGTTAATAAACATGTATAATTTCACTTATTCAGATAAGTGCTTTGTGTGAAAGGAACACGGTGTATAAGAGTATCTCACAAAGCAGTGGTTCTCTACCTTTAACATACATCTTAATCTTGTGGAGGGCTTAAGTTATTGTACAGAAACTCCAGAGCTTGATTGTACACATCTACTTCCCAGGTAAAGCCAATGCTACAGGTATTAAAAGCAAACAGACCAAAAACCAATCTGTCATTAAAGAAAAACAAAAACAAACAAACAAAAAAAAAACCCTCCACCTGGATTGGGAGATGACTACTCCTACATTTGTATACAGTGTGCAAAAAAATTTAAACTCAACAAGTGCAGGATAAATGTCTATCTATGGATTTCAATTATGTCTTTCTGTAACATATGCCCCTTAGCAGGAATTTCATTCTTCTTATGACCATTTCTTCAAAAATGATCCTGAATTTGCTATGATGAGTACAATCTATTGGTCAGAAAACCAACAAGTAGTAGTTTTATGACCCAAACTATAAACTCTGTATCCTCTTTTCTCTTTTATTCCTGTCATTTATAAAATTATATTTTAAGGTAATTGGAAGTGCAGAGAATTTTCTATAAAATTACATGGATTTGAAATGTCAGTATGTCAAAATATTGCAAGCTACAGCAAAATAGTTAAATGATGGATACTTAATATTTGTAATATTTTACACCTACCCTATCTTTCTTATCTTTGAGTAAGGATTACCCTATTCAAACTGAAATATGAAATACCAAATATTAAAGCAAATTGAAAGATTAAGCATTATACAAATATAATACCATAACAAGGTCTTATGGCTATTCTTACTATCATTATATAGATAGGAATATAGAATAAAAATTTAATGTGGTTATAATTTTATAATTGTATTTATGCACAATTTTATATTAATGAAATGAATGATTAAAACAAATTTTTTGAAATAGAGTTGTATATGTATCAATAAATTATTCACAATTTTCCCTCTAGGCTGCAACTACACAATGCAACAACACTATAATTTTCAAGTAATGAAACAAATGACCTTTGTATGCACTTAAAAGAAGCTATTCCTAAGTGTTTCCTTCAGGCTATTAAGTTGAATCAAAATTCTTCAGCCTGACATTTTTTCAGATTCTACTTGCTTTAATAAAACTCAAGTTTGTTTATTCGTTTAATCCTAAATAGCAACTCTGAAAAAGAGTAACCTACTGCTTCTCAAGCATAATTTTGCTCAAAGGATTTCGGTTTTAAGAATATGTGTTAGCTGGCAACTAATGACTGACTTATGAACACACGTCTCACTAAAAGTAATATAAAGTAATATATGTGCCAAAATATAAATAAATTAGTATGGAATGGGCCATAATTAATTTCACTCACATCTATACAGGATAACTAAATAAGAGTTGAAAATAATTTATATATTCTTGGTACAATTTCTATTTTTTTAAAGATTTTATTTTTAAGTACTCTCCACACCCAACATGGGGCTTGAACTCACAACCCCAAGATCAAGAGTCAAATGGACTACCAACTGAGCAGGCAAGGCAGCCCTGTACGATTTATGCTTCCTATTGTTATAAAAATTTGCAGGAAAAAAATGGCATAATGAATACATTAGATCTTTAATTCTGATTTGATTAATTTGTCTTTTCTATATAACCATGACCCGTGGTAGTTGGGATGGAATGCAATTAGAAATATTGGGAGTTGAGTTATGATTAATTTTAGCATAAGGAAATGTCCCAAAAGAGGTAACATAAATTTTCAAAATTATTAAAATGAAAGTCATGAGGGTGCCTGGGTTGCTCAGTGGGTTAAAGCCTCTGCCTTTGGCTCAGGTCATGATCCCAGGGTCCTGGGATCAAGCCCCTCATGGGGCTCTCTGCTCAGCAGGGAGCCTGCTTCCTCCTCTCTCTCTGCCTGCCTCTCTGCCTACTTGTGATCTTTGTCTGTCAAATAAATAAATAAAATCTTTAAAAAAAAAAAACCCATAAAATGAAAGTCATGAGACTCAGCTATATTGCCATCTCTAGAAAATTGTTTTTTGATCCAAACTGTTAGACACAGAGTGGATTACATGTCCCCGCTTCAGTAGCATTCAGTGCTTGACTCTGGTGTGATCTACCTCACTATGTGTTGGTGATGCATATGCACTTATCTGTCCACTCTATTGAACTGTGAACTCCTTAGAAACTTTGAATATATCTTACTCACTTTTACCCTGCCCCTTCTTTTTTAAATTTTATTTTAATTTCTAGTAATGCTATGTTTTTAGAGCAATTTCAGGTTCCATGCAAAATTGAGGGAAAGATACAGGCATTTTCCATATACATCTAACCCCACACAAACAGACCCCACACAAACACCACTCACCAGAATGTTGCATTTTTTTAACTACATTGACACATCATAATTATCAAAGTCCCTGGTTTACATTGTGATTTACTAATGGTGTTGTACATTCTGTGGGTTTGGACAAATGCATCATGACATACAACAACCATTATGGTGTCCTACAGAGTATTTGTCCTGCTGTGATGATCCTCTGTGCTCTGCCTATTCGTCTTCCTTCCTCCCACTCCAAGACTTTGGAAACCACTGATACTTTATTGTCTCTGTAGTTGTCTTTTTTAAAAATATTTAATTTAATTATTTGAGAGAGAGAGAGAGAGAGAGAGCTAGAGAGATCATGAACAAGGTGGGGAGAGTAGAGAAAGAGAAGCAGACTCCCCACTTAGTAGGCACTGAGTAGCAACACTCCCCACTTAGTCCCTGATGAGGGACTCCATCCCAGGACCCTGAGATCATGACCTGAGCTAAAGGTAGATGCTTAATTGACTGAGCCACCCAGAGGCCTTCTATAGTTCTTTTTTAACCAGAATGTCATATAGTGGGAATCAGAATCATATACTATGCATTTCAGACTGGTTTTTCTTTTTCTTCCCCCTGTCCCCAATCAGTAATATGCCTTTAAGTCTTTTCATAGCTTGCTGGTTCATTTCTTTTTAACGCTGAAAAACATTCCATTATCTGAATGTACCACAGATTAAGCTATTCACCCAATGAAGGACATCTCGGTTGCTTTCAAGTTTGGGCAATTATAAATAAAGCTGCTATAAAATCCATGTACAGGTTTCTGTGTAGATCTAAGTTTCCATCTCCCTTGGGTAAATACATGTGTTTGCATTCCCATGAGCAATGAATGAGAGTACTGCTGCTCCACATCCTCACCAGCATTTGGCTGTTGTCAATTGTTCAGGATTTTGGTCATTCTAATAGCTGTGTAGGAGTATCTTATTGTTATTTTAATTTGCATTTTCCTGATGACTTATGATGTAGGGCATCTTTTCATGTGTTTATTTGCCATGAGTATCTCTTCTTTGGAGAGGTTTTGTCCCATTTGTATGTCAAGCTATTTGTTTTCATATTGTTGAGTTTAATTTAACAGCTCTTTGGATAACAGACCTTTATCAGACACCTCTTTTTACAAATATTTTCTCCCAGTTTGTGGATGGTCTTATTCCTTTGACAGTGTCTTTTACAGAACAGAAGTTTTTATTTTAATAAAGTCTAGCTAACCAACTATATTTTTCATGGATCATGCCTTTGGTGGGATAGCTAAAAAATCATCTCCACACATAAGGTCATCTAGGTTTTCTAGGTTTCTTTTATATTATCTTCTAGGAGTTTTATAGTTTTGTATTTTAAATTTAGATCTGTGATCCATTTGAAGTTAATTTTTGTGAAAGCTGTAAGTCCTGAATTCATTTTTCTTTTTCTTTCTTTCTTTCTTTCTTTCTTTCTTTCTTTCTTTCTTTCTTTCTTCTTTTTTTTTTTTTTATGTGCCTACTGCTTTGTTCCAGGACCAATTATTGAAAATATAATCTTTGGCCTATTGTATTTCCTTTCTCCTTTATCAAATATGAGCTGACTATATTTATATGGGATCCTATTCATTTTTATAGTTCAATACCCAGCACTGTTTCTGGCACAGGGTGAGTTTTCACCATATTTTTGTTCAATGAATGATGAATCAATAAGCAATCTTAGATTAATATTATATAGGTATGATGTTTTATTTATTCAATTTCTAAGTTTTTTAAAGGCAGGTGACAAAAATGCATACGAAAATAAAAAAGTAAATGAAAGTGAGCACTCTGAAAGAAAAATGATTAGAATAGTATTAATAAGCAAACATAAAGGAAATTTTTTTAAATGCTAATGCTAGGTTAGTATTTAGATCTTAGCATCTTATTGGCTACATTAAAAAAAGGGAAGGCTGTAACAATTATATAACATTTTGGAAAAGGCAAAACTGTGTGACAGTAAATGATCAGTAGTTGCCAAGTATTGGAGGGTGGAGAAGGTGTGAATAGTAAGAGCACAATGAATTTCAAGGCAATAAAAGCACTCTGTATGATAATATAATGGTGGATACATGTCATTATACATTTGCCCAAACCCATAGAATATACAACACCAAACCCGAACTGCAGTGTAAACAATAGAATGTTGATTATGATGTATCAATGAATACATCTACATCAGTTCTAAGAAATGTGCACTCTGGTGAAAGATGTTGATAATGGGGGAGTCTATCAGTGTTTGGGGACAGAGGGGTATATAGGAAAGCTTGGAATGTTCTCTTCGATTTTGTGGTGGAATGTAAAACTGCTCTAAACAAATATACGTTTAGTTTGTTAACAAATAGTAGATTAAAAAAGGAAAGGCTGTTGATAAGAATGAACTCTATGATAAATAACAAATGTGTTGATTTTCAGAGAAATATAGTTAAATTAAATTTAGTAACTAGATAAAAAACCAGAAACTCCTATTATGTTGTTAGCTATAGGTGAAAGTTGAGCTCTAAGAGTCTTATAAACTAAAGCAAAGGGAGAAACATAACCTTAAGATTAGACATAATTGTAAAAGTAATTGTTTGGATTTTTTGAAATTAAGACACTAGAAAATAAATCCTTGATGCCTCTTGAAGGAACACTGTGTGATATAGTAAGCAATATCCTTTAAAAATCCCTATAATGATTACAAAGACAAATTTTATATAATGCTTCCTATAGCATCTTTAATCCAAGCTGAGCTCATGATGCACAGGAAAGTCTAATCAAAGAAGTTAAGATATCAAAGCATTGAAGTCCAAATCCAGAGACCCTAAAATATAGTATTTATATAAGATAGTACCTATTTTACATATCAAAGGTGATACATGATTCAACACATCCTCCAGGAGTAACCCTATTAATAGCAGCCACCAGTTTTATTGGTTCTTTTTTTTTTTTTTTATTGAGGAGCAAAGAGTACGATATCATAGTCTGTGGAAATCTAGAGACCTGAAAGTCACTCTGTTGATCAAAGGAAGCCCTATGGTGTGCCTGAGTGCCTCAGTCAAGGAAGTGTCTGACTTGTTTTTGGCTCAAGTCATAATCTTGGGGGTCCTGGGATGGAGCCCCAAGTTGGGCTCGATGCTCAGCAGGAGTCTAATTGGAGATTCTCTCACTCTGCCTCTGCTCTTGCTCGCTCCCTCGCTCTCTCTCTCTCTGTGTCAATAAAAAACAATCAACTCTTAAAATAAAAAAATAAAAGCAAGCCTATATGCTTTATAATAAACTTAAAGTAGTAAGGATGGTTGATATCTAAAATGAAAATTAGATTTCAAACAAGGAATTAAAGCTAAATTAGTTGTAAAAGATACCCTAAGGTAACTAAACATGTTAGCACACTGGATACAGTTGTTGGATATAAGCCAATTAGACATTGGAGAACATGTGCCAAAAACGGATTTCAGTTTTAGAGTAGTTGATTCTAAGTCATTCTATCTGATAGTAATTGTCAGCCACTAGATCATGATAAAGAGGTCATGTTACCAACATGTTGTGGATACAGTATTTTTATTGTTGTTATTTTTTAAGTAAACTCTATCCCCAATGTGGGGGGTCAAATTCATGACCCCAAGATCAAGAGTAACACACTATACCTACTGAGCCAGACAGGTGCCCCTAGAACACGGAATCTTTTGATTATCTACAGTTGTGACAACCATTCATTCAGTTTATCTAAGAGCTGTATTAAGTCATTAATCCAATGTTAAAGAGAAGGAATGCTAAGAACTCTGATTTTGAGAAAATGGGGTTTGGTATATATTTCAACATTGTATCACCATAAGATTTGTGAGTAATATAATTATGTATCTATGTATTATACTCATCTACATTGTGTAAATTATATTAAATAGAATCCAATATACTGTTTCAAAATGAAAGTTAAAAAAAGAAAATGAAAGTTATATGTGCAAAGCTTTAATGATTTAAATCGCTTGAAATCTAAAACTTCAGAGAAAAATTATCATAATCATAATGTTATGCTCTTGCAACCACCTACATTTTTAGTGGATGTTTATCTTCTGTCTTTTTTTTTGTTAACAGTTTTATTTATTTTTGACAGAGAGAGAGAGAGAGAGAGGGAAAACAAGCAGGGGGTAGCTGAAAAGGGAGAAGCAGTCACTTCGATGAGCAGGGAGCCTGTAGTAGGGCTTGACACTAGGATCCTGACCTGAGCTGAAGGCAAAGATGCTTAACAACTGAGCCACTCAGGAGTCCCCTTTGTCATGTTTAAACAGAAAAAAAAAAAAATCTCTATGACTGAATCTGAGAAGAAATAAAAACAAACAGTAAAATATCTAAATTGTATATTTATCATTGTAAAAAAGAAATTTGTTTTTAAACTTGAAATCGAGACTAAGATCATTTTCTAGAAAATACAGGTTACCTTTTGTCTTAAATTTTCAGAAATGTTAATTCATTTATTCATCAATTTATCAATTATTTAAGTGCCTATCAAACCGATACACTGTACACCTTAAACTTACACAATTTTATATGTTGATTATATTTCAAAAACGAAAAGGTAAAGAAAAGAAAAAGAACATAACCCAGTGATGGGCAATGAAAAAACAAATCCCAAGTCTCTAGACCTTGGAGTTCACAGGTGATATAGTTAAAAGCCCAGACATGGTTCACCAACCTGGTTCTCATCCCTTCCCCCCTTGAACTAGTTGTGTGACTTTTGGTAAATTCTTTGACAAAATCTTAGTATTGTCATTTAAGATGAGAACCTTAGAGGCAATAATTTTGCTTCACAGGATTGCCTTGAAAATTAAATGAGATAATGTGCTAAACCCATCATTGGAATATTAGCTCATGGTAACCCTTTACCAATATCTTCTAAATGTTGTAAAGGTGCATAAAAGGTCTGAATGATGCTTAGTCTGGCTTTGTGGTCCACGGTGAGTCGGATCTACATCAGGGAATGAGGAGGAACAGTTATTCTGGGTGTAGTCCCAAAGAAGAAAGTGACTGTTTTTGTTTGTTTGTTTTGTTTTGGTTTTGTTTTAATTAAGTGACTCTATGCATTAAGACCTGAAGAGATAAGGGAGCAGAGGTCCCTAACTGTCATGGAGCTCATAGTCAATAATAAAGCAAACATCTGTCTCTGTCTCTCTCTGTCTGTGTGTGTGTGTGTATGTGCATAAAAATGTAATTTAGAAACATATAGAAAGCGTAATCAATATAATGGATATTGGGATGAAGAAGAGGGATGTTCTGAATAGAGGAAATTGTATCAAAGGTATCAAGTAAAATTTCACAGATGCTGTGGCATTTAAACTTCTGTCTAAATATAAAATTAGGAATAACTACTTGAAGAAAATACTAGAATTGCTATGAAATTATAAAGATTAAATGAATTACATGTTGCTTCTGAAGAATAAAAGAGTAGAGGTCTTATAAAAGTAGGGCAATTAAGACTATAGCATTGGAACAGAGGGTCAGTGGATCAGAATGGAAACCCTAGAGGTAGACTCACACATATTTGAAACATTCAACATATGACAGAGAGCTTTGCAGATCAATGAGGGGAATGAAGCGTTCTTCAATAAATGGAGCTGAAAATAAAATGGCAATCCATGTGGAAAACAGATAAAATTGGATGCCTAACTCATGTCATGAACCAGGATAAACTTTGGGTACATTAATGTCAACAACAAAACATAAACTTTGAGCAGAAAAAAATTGAGACATTCACAAGATACTGAATTAAGGAAAAATTCTAACTCCAAAACACTATACAAAAAAGAACATTGATCATAAAAGAAAATATTGATAATATTGACTATAGTATATTAACATTGAGAAAATTGATTCTTTCAAATATACCATAAAAAAGTAAAAAGAGAAGTTACAAACTGTAGATGTTCAAAGAGCATACAGTGGAGAGATTAGTATCAAGTATATATAAATAACTCCTATTATTAATAAAAATCACAACTCAATAGGAAAACATGGGCAACAAACATGAATAGACATTTCTTATGAAAGGAAACACATAGAACAAAACAACATATGAAGAATTATTTAATATCAGTTGTGATCAGGGAAATTAAGATCAAAGGTGCAATGACATTTATATTCATTCAACTGGCAATAAGTAAAAAGGTAGTTCATATTAATTGTTAGAATCAATGCATCTCCATGTTTCTTTTTAACTGAGGTAAAAGTGACATATAACATTTTATCAGTTGCAGATGTATCACACAATAATTCAATATTTGTATGCACTATGAAGTAAACACCATAATAATTCTAGTTGTCATCTGTGACCATACGAAGTTGTATCTTTTTCTTATAATGACTTTTAAGATTCACTTTCAGCAACTTTCAAATATGTTAAAAAGTATTTTTGATTATGGTTCTCATGTGGTAAATTATATCTCTGACTTACATTTTTTCTAGATGTTTTTCATCTCTTGACCCCAAGAGATGTCAAGAGACAGCTCTTGATGGTTGCCAGAGGGCAAGCTTTCCCTCTGGCAACCATCAATCTAATCTCTGAATTTATGAATTTGTTTTGTGTAAAGATTCCATGTATAAGTAAAATCACATAGTATTTGTCTTTATAACACTTATTTCACTCGTTTAACATAGCACCCTCAAAGTACATCCATGTTGTTGCAAATGGCCAAGACTTCCTCTTTTTTATGGATAAGGTGTATATATATATATATATATATATATATATATATATATATATATATATATTTGGATAAGAGAATTTAGTATATGTGTGTGTATGTGTATATATATGTATATATATGAGAATTTAGTATGCATGTGTATACACACACGTATACTAAATTCTCTTATCCACTCATCCACTGATAGACATTTAGGCTTTTTCCATATCTTGGTTAATATGAATAATGTTATAATGGACATAAGGGTACATATGTCTCTGAATTAGTGAATTCTGTTTTATTTGATAAATAACCTAGTAGTGGAATCCATGGCATATGGTAGTTCTTTTTTTGTTTTGTTTTGTTTTGTATTTAAGAACATCCATAATGTTTTCCACATAGTGGCTTTATCAGTTCACACTCCCATTAATAGTACACCAAGGTAATCTTTTCTTCATATTCTCACCAACACTTTTTATTTCAACACTTGTTATTTCTTGTCTCTTTGTATAGCTATTCTGAGAAGGTGATAGCTCAGTGCAGTTTTTGATTTGCATTTCCCTGATGATTATGATGCATGAGCACCGTTTCATGTGCTTAATGTTAAGTCCAAGTGTAAAGTTTTGTGGTAATTTAAAAAATAATGTCTTTTGGGGATGCCTGGGTGGCTCAATGGATTAAATAAAGTCTCTGCCTTCAGCTTAGGTCATGATCTCAAGGTCCTGGGATCAAGCCCTGCATTGGGCTTTCTGCCCAGCAGGGAGCCTGCTTCCTTCTCTCTCTTTGTCTGTCAAATAAATAAATAAAATCTTCAAAAAAAATTTTTTTAATTTATTTTTTTGTCAGAGAGAGAGAGAACATGAGTGGGGGAATTGTAGGCAGAGGGAAAAGCTGGGCAAGGAGAGTGATGGGATACTTGATCCCAGAACTTGGGATCATGACCTAAGCCAAAGTCAGATGCTTAAACAACTGAGCCACCCAGGCATCCCAGGTTTGTTAATCTTTTGTTGAGGATTTTTTGCATCTATGTTTATCAGGGATCTTGGCATATAATTTTGTGTTGTGGTCATTCTGTCTTCTTCTGGCCTCGGTTTCAGGGTAATTCTAATCTTGAATAATGAGCGTGGAGGTATTCCTCCTCTTTAATGTTTTGGAAGAGTCTGAGAAGGATAGGTATTAAATCTTTGATTACTTGTTAAAATTCATCAGTATAACTATATTGTCCTGTACGTTTTTTTTTTTTTGTTGGGAGTTATTTGATTACTCACTCAGTTTCCTTACTAGTAACTGGTCTTCACAGACTTTCTATTTATTCATAATTAATTCCTGGAAGATTGTATTTTCTAGGAATTTGTTCATTTATTCTAGCTTGCCCAAGTTGTAGGTGTACAATTTTACACAGTGGTTTTAATGATCTTTTGTATTTCTGTAGTATCAGTTGTAACTTTTTCTGTTTCATTTCTGAGTTTACTTCTTGGAGCTCTTTTCCTTTTGCTTGGTGAGTCTAGCTAAAGGTGTAATTTTTGTTTATCTTTTCAAAGAACAAGTTCTTAGTTTCATTGATTTTTTTTCTACTGTCTCTTAAACTTCTAGTTCATTTATTTCTTCTCTGATCTTCTTAATTCCTTTCCTTCTAATAACATTGGGCTTCATTTCTTCCTTTTTGAGTTACTTTTAATGTAAAGTTATATTGTTTATTTGAGATCTTTCTTGTTTCTTGAGGTAAGTCTATCTCTCCATGAACTACCCTCTTAGAACTGCTTTTGCTGCATTCAATAGATTTTGTTATATTGTATTTTTATTTTAATAAGTTTTTAAAAATTTTTTCATTGATCCATTGGTTGTTCAGTAGTATGCTGTTTAATCTCCATGTATTTGTGATGTTTCCAGCTTTCTTTCTGTAATTTCTTTCATACCATTGTGATCAGAAAAGATGCTTTACAGGATTTCAATCTTCTTGAAGTATTTGAGACTTCATTTTGTGGCCTAATATGTGATCTATTCTAGAGAATGTCCCATGTGCACTTGGAAAAGTATGTTAATTCTGCTGCTTTTTGGTGGAATATTCTGTACATATCTATTAAATCCCTTTGGTCTAATGTGTCATTTAAGGCCAATGTATCTTTACTAAATTTTTGGTCTGGATGATCTATTCATTGATACAAGTGGGGTGTTAACATCCTCTACTATTACTGCTTTGCTTTCATATTATTAATGTTTGTCTGTTATTATTTGTTTTGTATATTGAGGTGCTCCTATATTATGTTCATAAATATTTGTAAATGTTAGATCCTCTGTTGGATTGACCCTTTTACCATTATGTAAAACTCTTATTTGTCTTTTATCATAATCTTTTTTTTTTTTAAGTCTATTTTGTCTGGTATAAGTGTAGCTATACCACATTTCTTTTCATTTGCATTTGCATGGAATGTCTTCTTCTGTCTCTTTACTTTCAGTCTGTGCACTTACATCTGAAGTGAGTCTTTTGTAAGCAGCATAAAGATAAATCTCTTCCAGGGTGCCTGGGTGGCTCAGTCGTTAAGTGTCTGCCTTCAGCTCAGGTTATGATCCCAGGGTTCTGGGATCAAGCCCTGCATCAGGCTGCCTACTCAATGAGGGTCTACTTCTCCCTCTCCCACTCTCCCTGCTTGTGTTTCCTCTCTCTGTCTCTGTCAAATAAATAAATAAAATCTTTAAAAAAAAAAAGATAAATCTTTTCCTTTTAATACATTTAGGCACTCTATGTCTTTTGGTTGGAGAATTTAGTTCATTTACATTTAAAGTAATTACTAATATGTATGTATTTCTTGACATTTAAAAAATTTTTTTCTGGCTCTTTTTGTAATTCTTTTATGTTTTTTTCTTTTTTTGATCTCTTATAATTTGAGACTTTCTTTACTGTTATGTTAGATACCTTTATCTTTTTTGTCTATCTACAATGTTTTGATTTTTAATTATCATGAGGTTCACATGTAAGAGACTATACATACATAAAGCAATCTATTTTAAGTTGATAGCAACTTAAGTTTGAATGTATTGTAAAACTGCTAATTTTTACTCTCTGTCACCCCATATTTTATGTTGCTGTTGTCATATTTTGCAACTTTTTATTTTTATACCTTAAATAATTACTGTAGTTACAGTTAACTTTATGGCTTTTGTATTTTAACCTTCATACTAGCTTTATAAGGGATTAATCCTATACCTTTACTATGTATTTACCTTTATCAGTGAGATTTTTACTTTCATATTCTTTTTTATTACTAATTAGTGTTTTTTCTTTTCCGCATAAAGTACCTCTAACATCTCCTGTGAGGCTAGTTTAATAGTGATAAACTTCTCTAGATTTTGCTTATCTCTATCTCTTCTTCAATTCTGAATGATAATTTATTTTTAAGATTTTTTAAATTTTTATTTATTTATTTGAAAGAAAGAGAGAGATCACAAGTAGGCAGAGAGAGAGGGGAAGCAGGCTCCCAGCCGAGCAGAGAGCCTGATGTGGGACTCGATCCCAGGACCCTGAAATCATGACCTGAGCTAAAGACAGGCTTAATCCACTGAGCCACCCAGGCACCCCCTGAATGATAATCTTGATGGATAGAGTATTTTTGGTTGGAAGTTTTTTCCTCTCAAGACTTTGAATATACCATACCCCCCCTCTCCTGACCTGCAAAGTTTCTGTTGAAAATTTTACCAAGATTATGAGGGTTCCTTTGTACACCACAAGTAGTCTTGCTCTTATTACTTTAAAAATCCTGTTTATCTTTACAATTTAATGCTTTAATTATAATGTGTCTTGGTGAGGATATTTTTGGGTTGTTCTTATTTGGAACTCTTTGTGCTTCCTGTATCTGGATGTATGTTTCCTGCCCCAGGATAGGGAAATTTTAAACCATTTTTTAAATACATTATCTATTTTTTTTCTCTCTTTTCCTGCTGGGATCCCAAAATGCAAATATTATTCTGCTTAATGTTATCCCACAAGCCCCTTAAAGCTCTCTTTACATTTTAAAATCTTTTTTTTTTTTAATTTTTAAAAATTTTTGCTGCTCTGGGTGAGTTCCAATACCCTGTATTCTAGATTATTGATTCACTTTCTTCTTTATTTAGTTTTTTATTTATTGGGGTTAAGGTGGAGCATGAAATCACTCCTAATACTTGGCTTGCCAAAATGTAACACAGAGGCACTGGAGGGCCAGGAAAGGTTTTGGAGAAGGGCAAAGGCCTTTGAAATGTGGAGGCTTGCATAACCACTCTGCCTTTGGAATGCTGCAAGGAGTCACCTTGCCTGAAGCTTTCTTAGCCCAAACAGCTGCCCTGTGATCTAAGAGATCACACTGTCCCTTAGACTATGTTCAGCAGGACTCATAGAAAACACAGATTAGCATATTATATCTTTCCCATAAACAGATCCTCCCAGTTTCAGTAAAACCCCATGTCATACATTCCATTATTGAGAAACACTGCTAAGAATTTGTGGTTTTCCTGAAGGACCAGTAAAAGTTGGACCAAAGAAAAGCAAAGTGCCCTCATCTCTGAGCATTAACCTCCATGCCTTCTCCTCTCTTTCACAGCAAAGTTTGGAGTAATCTTTCCATCTGTCAGTACAGGGATTGCTTGCCATTCCTGGCAAGGAATGAACCTCTCTAGTCTATTTTTCAGTTCAGTTATTGCATTCTTAAGCTCTGTGACCTCTTTTTGGTACTTGCTTATATTCTTTTCCTCTTCATTGAAGTTCTTATTGAGTTCATCCATTCTTCTCCTAGGTTTGGTGAACATCTTTATTACTTATCACTGTTTCATTAATTCTTTTTATGAGGTTTAATTTTTATTTTTTGTTTGAAGCATATTCACTCATTTTCTTTTTCATTTTGCTTCACTGTCTGTTTTTGTGTATTAGGCAGAATAAGTGCCTCATCCAGTCTTGAAGGAGTGAACTTGTACAGGAGATGAACCTTATCATCAAATTTGCCTTTGCTCTTGGTTGTCTCTTTGACTTTTGTAGTTGTCTGAGCAGCCTGATTTATTCTTAATACGTCCCAGTTTTTGAGGAACTGCCAAGATATGTCAATGTTTGAAAGGGAGGAATCTCAGTTAGCACTTCACTTCAGGCTGTTTGGAAGCCAGATCCCTAGGCACCAGCTTTTAAGTTATTGAGATTTTATATAATCCTGTGGGAATGCAATCATAAACCTTGCAGGCCTCCAAATTAGGAGATCTGGAGGTGTTCCCTGGGAAACAGTTGCAAAAATTTGGACTTCAAGCAAATGTATAGGCTCTTTTCTGGGAGGCAACCATGAGCTGTAGTATGGGCAGAGGAGAGCACAGTAATGGTGTTCCCCATCCACATTTCCTGTCTATGCAATGCACTGGAGGTGGTAGCCTGCTGAGAACTATCTTTATGATTTATAGTTCCCTGGCTTCCCAGTGTGCAAGACCCCAGCCACTATGGTTAGGTGTTCAAGGGGCATCCCTCTGTAGACTGCAAGCATCTACCAGTTTTAGGTAGGCAGTGGAAGAATACTGGGGACAGGGCATAATTTTTGGCTTTAAAAATTAGCAAGAAATTGCTTTGACTGTTTGTGTCCACTAATACTAACAAGGCAATGAGAGAGTGTGGTGCCTGAGTACCTCATCAGCTTTAGCAGGGAAGCAGGAGAATGCTATGATTGTGCATACCTATCCACTGGCTTTAGTATGGCTGTGGGAAAATGCTGTGGCTGCACATTTCCCCCAGCTTTAGCAAGACAACAAGAAAATGCAGTGACCTCTTGTGACCTCATGCTTTAGCAAGGCAGCAGAAGGGTGCTGTGTTCTTTACATGAATGCCTGTACTAGCCAGGTAGAGGGAGAGGGCAAAAATGGCATCTGCCAGTCCCTCCGTCCCTGGAGAGACTTCCAACTGCTCCCTGCCTCTTTGGCAGGTGCTTTCAGATTAGCAAATTAATCTACTTCATGTAGAGTCTAGGAAAACTGTTGTCTTTGCACCAAGTCCTACGCAAATGAGTCTGAACATGAACCCTTTAAAAGGTTTATCTCTGTTCTCTACAGCCCTTTGGTCTCTTGGACATTAGTCCATTGGTTTTCAAAGCCAGATGTTTTGGGGGTTTGTCTTTCTGGCCCAGGTCCCAAGAGTAGTGGGATCTAATGTGGGAACACACCCCTCACTTTTGAGGGAGAAGCTGCAGACTTGGGAAATCCCTCCCTATTGTGGGTCATCATATTGGGGGTGGGTTTTGGTGAGACCACATTTCTGCTTCTCCTACAATCTTGATGTGGCCCTTTTATGTTTTGTTCTAGAAGAGCTGTTCAGTTAGTTTTCAGTTCTTCTACAGAGTGAACTCCTCCATATGTAGATGGAGTCTTGGATGCCCATGTCAGAAAGTGAGTTCAGGATCTTTCTACACCATCATCTTGGACTGCCACTAACACTTTGGTTCTTATGACTCTTTTTGATAACTTAGAACACATGGCACTCAGAAAAACAAAAACAAAAACAAAAACAAAAACAAAAACAAAAAACAAAACAAAACAAAACAAAACAAAAAAACCAAGGAGGTCTAGACTAGAATAATTATCTGCCATAAATTTAATAAGTCTTAACCATATGCTTTATTTTATTCCACGTGAAATAATATGTGGGATGCCTGGTGGCTCAGTTGGTTAAGCAACTGCCTTCAGCTCAGGTCATGATTCCAGAGTCCCAGGATCGAGTCCCACATTGGGCTCCCGGCCCCATGGGGAGTCTGCTTCTCCCTCTGATCTTTTCCCTTCTCATGCTATCTCACACTCTCTCTTTCTCTTTCAAATAAATAAGCAAAATCTTTTTTTAAAAAAAGATTTTAAAAAAAGAAAAAAATATTTGGAGCCCTGGAGTTATATATAGATTACTCATGTTAATGATGTAGAAAATATTTGAAATAGCTCATCATTTTCCAATCCCTTATACATTAATCCTAGGCATCTATATATAGCCTATGAGTTTAACTTAATGAGATTGGCATCAAGACATTCTGTCCTGACTAATATCCTGACTGGACCACATTCCGGACTTAGTAGGATGAAGGGAAATAGACAAATGGAAAGTAGCATCTGCTCTATCTCCTAAATGAAGCTGGAATAACAGAGGTTTCCATAAGAATGATAACATCACGGAAGCATTTAAACATAATTGGATTACTCTCAGTACAATTACCCCTATAAATGTGCTTTGAGTCTTCCTATGACCTTCTGTATCTAATTGGCAAAATTTAGTAGGAGGAGAGAAAAGCAATAAATACAGAAAAGCAATAAATACAGGATGTGAATTTCAGTGTTTCAGCAGCATAATTGCTACTTATTAATAAGTGTTTCTTATCTTTTTTGGACCTCACTGTTGAGTTTCAGCAATAGTCTTATAATATTTATAACATTCATGCATATATTTATAAATATATATGAATAATATGTATTCTACTTTATATCACTGAGTACCAAATTGAATTAATTAGTACTTAAAGAAATAAATGCTATTTCTATGTCTTTTCTTTTTGAAAATCTTGGTGTTTTTCAGAAAATTGATTTGGAAATAATCTAAGATACTGCTGTTAAGCTGTTTAGAGGCCTAATAGTAGAGCATAAAAGGAAATAAACACATGAAGGAGGAGATACAAACATATGTGTTCAAATAAATCTATTTTTCTTTGTCCTGTTTTACTAGGATAGTGTTGCTGCCCATCTCCCATACCTCTTACATGAAAATTCAGATTAGAAAGACTTGGTTGAATTATAATGTCAAATATGAGAGATTTGTGTGCAAACTCATCAAAGTAGTTGTCAAATTGCAGTCCCTTGGCTATTGCACTTAAAACTGAGAAGATAATTTATTTAACAAAATTTATCACTTTTTTAGATAAATTATATAACTATTTAGTCAAAATTACTCTGATGAATAAATGAAAAGTAATTATCTATGTAAAATGCTTGGTAGATACAGTTTTAATATTTGTTATTCTTCTCTGTACTGAAGCAAAATTTCTTATGGATTCATAGCTAACCATGGGTATGACAATTATTACTATAAATCTGTGCTAAAGCACCTCATTATTCTTTCCCTATGTTGATGCTTCTGGGAACTTTTTTTAACTTTTGAAATCATCCAAAAGTCTATAATTCTCTTAGCAGATATTCTAGATATTTTTTTCATCCCCAATTTCATTCTTTTACTTAGTGCTTTCAGTACTTAATAGACCTCAGTGCTTTTGCAAGACTGAATTTGATGTCATTACAGCCATTAGAAAGTATCAAATTCAGTCACAGTCACAATGTCAATTACAAGCATGATTAGAAATAGAATATGGATGGAAAACTGAAGATGTGTATAAATAAATTGCCATCCATTCTTTGTATAATATTCCACAGATAACACTAAGAGACTATATGATAGCTATCATGCTGAGCTATAGGACCATTTCTTTTCTGCTTGTATGTAAAAACATCTTTTTTTTTTTTATGATAGGTTTTGAAACAGTGACCACTGAGTAATTTGGTATCTTAGCTGGCAAATGATTAGTATAGAAGATCTTAATGTGTTGTAAGTAGAACAATATTGCATATTATATAATTTTGTGGCATTAACATTATCCATATATTATAAGAGCCTCTTGTAGAAAATAGAGATATAGTGATTTTTCACTTATAGTGAAGTAGGAATTGCTGCAATGCATTTGAATATGCAAATTTGAGTTCCACTTCAGTGAGCTTACATTACAGTCAAGTTTTCTGCCAGAACAAAAAAGAAGCATTTATAATTCAATGGTTACTCAAAGTTTTAAAGTATGATCCGATACATTTTTTAACTAAATGAAAGCTCGGTTTTTTTATTTGTTCAGGCATGGACAAGTTGAACTACTTTGAATTTTGTCATCTATGGACTACTATCTTCTGAGTCTGATTTCTCTACGCTTTTCTTCTTTAACAAATAGCAAGGTGATAAGAAAGTTTTCTTATTATGAAAACAATTAACATAATACTGCATCTGGGAAATATATAAAAATCTTCCTTAAGCATAAATTTTTATCAGGAATCTCTTAAATGGGACAGAAAATGACATGAAACAAAGACATTTCAGGAAAAGCTATATGTATTAAAGAAGAAAAAGTAAATTAAAAAATGGAGAGAACAATAATGGACATTTCTAAACTGTATGTTTCTTTTTTTTTTTTTTTAAGATTTAATCTATTTATTTGACAGACAGAGATCACAAGTAGGCAGAGAGGCAGGCAGAGAGAAAGAGAAGAGAAGCAGGCTCCCTGCTGAGCAGAGAGCCCAATGTGAGTCTGGATCCCAGGATCCTGGGATCATGACCTGAGCCAAAGGCAGAGGCTTTAACCCACTAAGCCACCCAGGTGCCCCTAAACTGCATATTTCTATATAACAAGTCAATATGCTATCAGTATTGCATTACAATATAAAGTAAAGAAGTCACAGAAAATGGGGATTCTATATTGTCACAAAATCCGCATAACAATTTATAGGAATAATTTTCTCCCTGCTTATAAACAAATACTAAGTTTATATGTATGATTTTATATCACAAACCATATTACATAAATCCTAAAAATACTTATTTTGTTAGCATATAGGAAGTTTTTAAAACAACACAATATATTCATTCTGAGGCAGCGTGTCACTGAGAAAGTACCTTTGTAAAAGCAAATATTTTCTTTTGAGAATGTATGTGTCTGCTTTACCAATAGAGTGAATATCTAACAGGATAATCTAAGGTATGTTGTGATAATAAACAATCCAAAAATATCAACAAAAGTTTATTTATTTTCCATTTTCCCTGTCCATCAGTGTTGCATAGCATCCTGCTGCATGTTGTCCTCAATCGTGGACCCATGCTAACAGAAAACTTGACTGTGGTAGAGAGAAAGAGAAGGTAGTGAATTACACTCACTCATAAAGCTCCTCCAATGTGTAACACACACTGACAAAAGCAAGTTGTATGGCTCCACCTCACTTTAAGATCAAAGGGATTGTCAATTCCAGGGGATGGAATTAGAAATATTTAAAAATATTTAGTTTATAATGTTAATGACTAACATAGGATTATTAAAAAATTATATTTGACCAGCAAAATCTGGTCAAATCTTGGTTATACAAGCCTGCTTGTTAGAAGATGACAGGCTAAATTATATTACTATATATTGTCAGCTTAACCAAAGCCAAACCAAAATATATCACCATCATTAAAAACCAAGTAAAGTAGTATTTAAGAGGAATCACAGAAATAACTTTCAATTTTTCTACGTTATTTTTTTTATTTCTGTGGAAAAATAGAAAAGGAGAAAAACGGGGGGGGGGAACCATAACCATGGTTAGGTTCATCATTAAATTCATTTTGTTTGTTTGTTTGTTTGTTTTTAGATTTTATTTATTTATTTGACAGAGAGAAATCACAAGTAGAAGGAGAGGCAGGCAGAGAGAGAGGGAAGCAGGCTCCCTGCTGAGCAGGGAGCCCGATGTGGGACTCGAATCCAGGACCCTGAGATCATGACCTGAGCTGAAAGCAGCGGCTTAACCCACTGAGCCACCCAGGCGCCCTAAATTCATTTTGTTTTAAACATGCATTGCAAATGGAATTGTTTTGGTAAGTATGACAAAGTTAGAAAAAAAATGATTATTTTAATGATTGAGAAGAAATGCAGTTAAGAGAATGTATTGTCTGGGGGTGCCTGGTTGGCTCAGTGGGTTAAAGTCTGTGTCTTCAGGGTTCTGGGATCAAGCCCCTCATAGGGCTCTCTGCTCAGCAGGGAGCCTGCTTGCTCCTCTCTCTCTCTCTGCCTGCTTCTCTGCCTACTCTGATCTCTGTCTGTCAAATAAATAAATAAAATCTTAGAAAAATAAAAATAAGAAGAGAATGTATTGTCTGGACCTGGACTGCCCGTGTTTAATTTCGAGTTTTACCATTTGCTAGCTGTATAACTTTGGCCAATATACCTAAACAGTTTGTGCTTTTACTTCTGCATCTATAATCTATAAACTGAGCATCATAAGCATCATAAGTCAGAGAGTTGCTGAGAGGATTAAGTGAGCTAATACACAAAAGGCCCTTAGATCAGTCCTGAGCACTCTAGAGGGACTCAGTAGAGGTCAATTATGCTACAATCTTCTCTCTCCCTCTTTTTAAAATGGAGCAGCTGAGCCAATAACGATTTTAAGCTATGGCCCTTGCCCTTGCCATCTCACCATACTGCTAATGTTTAAGAAAAAAAGAAGACAATAAGACAGAGACAAGTTCTAACATGCAAGACTTGAGATGGATGGAACTACCAAAATACTTCTGTAGAAGAGGGGTGTGTGTGTGTGTGTGTGTGTGCATGTATGGGGCTGAAGGTTTGCAGCCCTTTATCATGAATTGTATCCTTAGTGGATGGACAGTTAGCACACATCTGATCTGATTTTTCATATATTATTTTGTTTCTGTTTGGTTTGTTTTTTTTAATTTTTTATTTTTTATAAACATATATTTTTATCCCCAGGGGTACAGGTCTGTGAATCACCAGGTTTACACACTTCACAGGACTCACCAAAGCACATACCCACCCCAATGTCCATAATCCCACCCCCTTCTCCCAAACCCCCTCCACCCAGCAACCCTCAGTTTGTTTTGTGAGATTAAGAGTCACTTATGGTTTGTCTCCCTCCCAATCCCATCTTGTTTCATTTATTCTTCTCCTACCCACTTAAGCCCCCCCATGTTGCATCACCACTTCCTCATATCAGGAAGATCATAGGATAGTTGTATTTCTCTGCTTGACTTATTTCGCGAAGCATGATACGCTCTAGTTCCATCCATGTTGTCGCAAATGGCAAGATTTCATTTCTTTTGATGGCTGCATAGTATTCCATTGTGTATATATACCACGTCTTCTTGATCGATTCATCTGTTGATGGACATATAGGTTCTTTCCATAGTTTGGCTATTGTGGACATTGGTGCTATAAACATTCGGGTGCACGTGCCCCTTTGGATTACTACGTTTGTATCTTTAGGGTAAATACCCAATAGTGCAATTGCTGGGTCATAGGGCAGTTCTATTTTCAACATTTTGAGGAACCTCCATGCCGTTTTCCAGAGTGGCTGCACCAGCTTGCATTCCCACCAACAGTGTAGGAGGGTTCCCCTTTCTCTGCATCCTCGCCAGCATCTGTCATTTCCTGACTTTTTGATTTTAGCCATTCTGACTGGTGTGAGGTGATATCTCATTGTGGTTTTGATTTGTATTTTCCTGATGCCGAGTGATATGGAGCACTTTTTCATGTGTCTGTTGGCCATCTGGATGTCTTCTTTGCAGAAATGTCTGTTCATGTCCTCTGCCCATTTCTTGATGGGATTATTTGTTCTTTGGGTGTTGAGTTTGCTAAGTTCTTTATAGATTCTGGACACTAGTCCTTTATCTGATATGTCGTTTGCAAATATCTTCTCCCATTCTGTCAGTTGCCTTTTGATTTTGTTAACTGTTTCCTTTGCTGTGCAAAAGCTTTTGATCTTGATGAAGTCCCAATAGTTCATTTTTTCCCTTGCTTCCCTTGCCTTTGGCGTTGTTCCTAGGAAGATGTTGCTGCGGCTGAGGTCGAAGAGGTTGCTGCCTGTGTTCTCCTCAAGGATTTTGATGGATTCCTTTCACACATTGAAGTCCTTCATCCATTTTGACTCTATTTTTGTGTGTGGTGTAAGGAAATGGTCCAATTTAATTTTTCTGCATGTGGCTGTCCAGTTTTACCAGCACCATTTATTGAAGAGGCTGTCTTTTTTCCATTGGACATTCTTTCCTGCTTTGACAAAGATTAGTTGACTGTAGAGTTGAGGGTCTATTTCTGGGCTCTCTATTCTGTTCCATTGATCTATGTGTCTGTTTTTGTGCCAGTACCATGCTGTCTTGATGATGACAGCTTTGTAATAGAGCTTGAAGTCCGGAATTGTGATGCCACCAACGTTGGCTTTCTTTTTCAATATCCCTTTGGCTATTCGAGGTCTTTTCTGGTTCCAAAGAAATTTTAGAATTATTTGTTCCATTTCTTTGAAAAAGATGGATGGTACTTTGATAGGAATTGCATTAAATGTGTAGATTGCTTTAGGTAGCATAGACATTTTCACAATATTTATTCTTCCAATCCAGGTGCATGGAACATTTTTCCATTTCCTTGTGTCTTCCTCAATTTCTTTCATGAGTACTTTATAGTTTTCTGAGTATAGATTCTGTGCCTCTTTGGTTAGGTTTATTCCTAGGTATCTTATGGTTGGGGGTGCAATTGTAAATGGGATTGACTCCTTAATTTCTCTTTCTTCTGTCTTGTCTTGCTGTTGGTGTAGAGAAATGCAACTGATTTCTGTGCATTGATTTTATATCCTGACACTTTACTGAATTCCTGTATAAGTTCTAGCAGTTTTGGAGTGGAGTCTTTTGGGTTTTCCACATATAGTATCATATCATCTGTGAAGAGTGATAATTTGACTTCTTCTTTGCTGATTTGGATGTCTTTAATTTCCTTTTGTTGTCTGATTGCTGAGGCTAGGACCTCTAGTACTATGTTGAATAGCAGTGGTGATAATGGACATCCCTGCCGTGTTCCTGACCTTACCAGAAAAGCTTTCAATTTTTCTCCATTGAGAATGATATTTGCAGTGGGTTTTTCATAGATGGCTTTGATGATATTGAGGTATGTGCCCTCTATCCCTACACTTTGAAGAGTTTTGATCAGGAAGGGATGCTGTACTTTGTCAAATGCTTTTTCAGCATCTATTGAGAGTATCATATGGTTCTTGTTCTTTCTTTTATTAATGTGTTATATCACATTGACTGATTTGCGCATGTTGAACCAACCTTGCATCCCTGGAATAAATCCCACTTGGTCGTGGTGAATAATCCTTTTAATGTACTGTTGAATCTTATTGGCTAGTATTTTGTTGAGTATTTTCGCATCTGTGTTCATCAAGGATATTGGTCTATAGCTCTCTTTTTTGGTGGGATCCTTGTCTGGTTTTGGGATCAAGGTGATGCTGGCCTCATAAAATGAGTTTGGAAGTTTTCCTTCCATTTCTATTTTTTGGAACAGTTTCAGGAGAATAGGAATTAGTTCTTCTTTAAATGTTTGGTAGAATTCCCCCCAAGAAGCCGTCTGGCCCTGGGCTTTTGTTTGTTTGGAGATTTTTAATGACTGTTTGAATCTCCTTACTCGTTATGGGTCTGTTCAGGCTTTCTATTTCTTCCTGGTTCAGTTGTGGTAGTTTATATGTTTCTAGGAATGCATCCATTTCTTCCAGATTGTCAAATTTATTGGTGTAGAGTTGCTCATAGTATGTTCTTATAATAGTTTGTATTTCTTTGGTGTTGCGATCTCTCCTGTTTCATTCATGATTTTATTTATTTGGGGCCTTTCTCTTTTCTTTTTGATAAGTCGGGCCAGGGGTTTATCAATTTTATTAATTCTTTCAAAGAACCAGCTCCTATTTTCGTTGATTTGTTCTATTGTTTTTTTGGTTTCTATTTCATTGATTTCTGCTCTGATGTTTATGATTTCTCTTCTCCTGCTGGGCTTAGGGTTTCTTTCTTGTTCTTTCTCCAGCTCCTTTAGGTGTAGGGTTAGGTTGTGTACCTGGGACCTTTCTTGTTTCTTGAAAAAGGCTTGTACAGCTATATATTTTCCTCTCAGGACTGCCTTTGTTGTGTCCCACAGATTTTGAACCGTTATATTTTCATTATCATTTGTTTTCATGATTTTTTTCAATTCTTCTTTAATTTCCCGGTTGACCCATTCATTCTTTAGAAGGATGCTGTTTAGTCTCCATGTATTTGGGTTCTTTTCAAACTTCCTTTTGTGGTTGAGTTCTAGCTTTAGAGCATTGTTGTCTGAAAATATGCAGGGAATGATCTCAATCTTTTTATACCGGTTGAGTCCTGATTTAGGACCGAGGATGCGATGTATTCTGGAGAATGTTCCATGTGCACTAGAGAAGAATGTGTATTCTGTTGCTTTGGGATGAAATGTTCTGAATATATCTGTGATGTCCATCTGGTCCAGTGTGTCATTTAAAGCCTTTATTTCCTTGTTGATCTTTTGCTTGGATGATCTGTCCATTTCAGTGAGGGGAGTGTTAAAGTCCCCTACTATTATTGTATTATTGTTTATGTGTTTCTTTGATTTTGTTATTAATTGGTTTATATAGTTGGCTGCTCCCTCGTTGGGGGCATAGATATTTAAAATTGTTAGATCTTCTTGTTGGACAGACCCTTTGAGTATGATATAGTGTCCTTCCTCATCTCTTATTATAGTCTTTGGCTTAAAATCTAATTGATCTGATATAAGGATTGCCACTCCTGCTTTCTTCTGATGTCCATTAGCATGGTAAATTCTTTTCCACCCCCTCACTTTAAATCTGGAGGTGTCTTCGGGCTTAAAATGAGTTCCTTGGAGGCAACATATAGATGGGTTTTGGTTTTTTATCCATTCTGATTGCCTGTGTCTTTTGACAGGGGCATTTAGCCCATTAACATTCAGGGTAACTATTGAGAGATATGAATTTAGTGCCATTGTATTGCCTGTAAGGTGACTGTTACTGTATATGGTCTCTATTCCTTTCTGATCTACCACTTGTAGGCTCTCTCTTTGCTTAGAGGACCCCTTTCAATATTTCCGGGAGAGCTGGTTTGGTGTTTGCAAATTCTTTCAGTTTTTGTTTGTCCTGGAAGCTTTTGATCTCTCCTTCTATTTTCAATGATAGCCTAGCTGGATATAGTATTCTTGGCTGCATGTTTTTCTCATTTAGTGCTCTGAAAATATCATGCCAGCTCTTTCTGGCCTGCCACTTCTCTGTGGATAAGTCAGCTGCCAATCTAATATTTTTACCATTGTATGTTACAGACTTCTTTTCCCGGGCTGCTTTCAGGATTTTCTCTTTGTCACTGAGACTTGTAAATTTTACTATTAGGTGACGGGGTGTGGGCCTATTCTTATTGATTTTGAGGGCGTTCTCTGAACCTCCTGAATTTTGATGCTCGTTCCCTTTGCCATATTGGGGAAATTCTCCCCAATAATTCTCTCCAGGATATCTTCTGCTCCCCTCTCTCTTTCTTCTTCTTCTGGAATCCCAGTTATTCTAATGTTGTTTCGTCTCTTGGTGTCACTTATCTCTCGTATTCTCCCCTCGTTGTCCAGTAGCTATTTGTCCCTCTTTTGCTCAGCTTCTTTATTCTCTGTCATTTGGTCTTCTATATCACTAATTCTTTCTTCTGCCTCCTTTATCCTAGCAGTGAGAGCCTCCATTTTTGATTGCACCTCATTAATAGCTTTTTTTATTTCAACCTGGTTAGATTTTAGCTCTTTTATTTCTCCAGAAAGGGCTTTTATATCTCTCGAGAGGGTTTCTCTAATATCTTCCATGCCTTTTTCGAGCCCGGCTAGAACCTTGAGAATTGTCATTCTGAACTCTAGATCTGACATATTACCAATGTCTGTATTGATTAGGTCCCTAGCCTTTGGTACTGCCTCTTGCTCTTTTTTTTGTGTTGAATTTTTCCGTCTTGACATTTTGTCCAGATAAGAGTATATGAAGGAGCAAGTAAAATACTAAAAGGGTGGCAACAACCCCAGGAAAATATGCTTTAACCAAATTAGAAGAGATCCCAAATTGTGAAGGGGTTTGAAAGGGGATAAAAAGAGGTTCATAAGGAAGAAAGAAAAAAAAAAAAAACGAAAAGAAAAGAATTAAAAAAAAAACACATAAGAAAAATATAAAAAGGAAAAAATATATATATTAGATAAACTAGTTAAAAACCATTACAAAAGGAAAAGGTAAAAGTTAAAAAAAAATTACCCGAAGGCGAGAAAAAAAAAAAAACAAAAAATGAAAAAGAAAAAAATTAAATTAACTGCAAGACTAAAAAAAAATCACAGGGAAAAATCCATGAGTTCCGTGCTTGGCTTTCTCCTCCTCTGGAATTCTTCTGCTCTCCTTGGTATTGAGACCGCACTCCTTGGTAGGTGAACTTGGCCTCGGCTGGAATTCTTGTTGATCTTCTGGGGAGGGGCCTGTTGTAGTGATTCTCAAGTGTCTTTGCCCCAGGCAGAATTACACCACCCTTACCATTGGCCGGGGTGAGTAATCCCCTCGGGTTTGCTTTCAGGAGCTTTTGTTCCCTGAGCGCTTTCCATAGAGTTCCGGAGGACGGGAATACAAATGGCGGCCTCCTGGTCTCGGGCTCGGAGGACCCAAGAGGCCAGGGCCGCACTCCTCAGTGCGCCCTCAGAGAACAGCGCCCAGTTACTCCCGTCTGCCTGACCTCCGGCGGCGCTCCGAGCTCACCGAGCCTGCGACCGGTTCAAGGTCACCCCGAGCTGCAAGCTTACTGTCGGCTCTGTCTCTGTAGCCGGCTTTCCCGTTCCAATACCCGCAATCTCTGCGACACTCAGACACCCCCGATCCTTCTGTGACCCTACGGGACCTGAGGCCACGCTGACCCCGCGTGGGCTTCGCCCCGGGGAGCCTCTGGAGCGATGTCCCTCAGCGGAGCAGACTTTTAAAAGTCCTGATTTTGTGCGCCGTTGTTTCGCCGCTTGTCGGCAGCCGGCCCCTCCCCCCGGGGTCTATCTTCCTGTCGCTTTGGATTCACTTCTCTGCCGGTCCTACCTTTCAGAAAGTGGTTGTTTTTCTGTTTCCAGAACTGATGTTCTTCTTCTCTTCGATCTGCCGCTGGGTTTTCAGGTGTTTGCAATCTTTAGATAAGCTATCTAGCTGATCTCCGGCTAGCTGAAGTAGTCTCAGCCTGCTACTTCTCTGCCATCTTGACTCCTCCCTCTCATATATTATTTTGAAGCATAATCCATTTTCCTCATTCCTAATTTCTTTCTGTAACATTTATTTAAGTGCACACACACACACACACACACAAACACATTGTGGGGGATGTGAGTGTGTCAAAACCTTTACCGGGAACAGAAAGAGAAAAAAAAATTTCTTTCCCATGAGTGGTAGCTCGTTTATTTACAATTTTTTTCATACATTTTTCATTCTTCCCAATATAACTCTCTTCCTTTTATATGTAGTTAAAGTGTCCAATTTGTGTGAAATGTGTAGGCTGCTTAGAAATAATTTTTATAAACCAATTGAAATATAAATTATAGTAAGTACTGTATAAAATTGTTTCTTATATAAAAACTTGTGTTTTTCCTTATCTTTACAAAAATTTTAAAGATTTTTTGACATTTTTTTGCATGATATATACTCACAAATATGTATGCAAATGGTATATACATATGTAGCTCTTTGACTACTAGACAGGTAAAAAAATCATCATTCATCAGTACTCCAGGAGTCCACTTCAGCCCCTCCTAATTCCAAAGCCTCTTCTGAAACTGAAGCTTACTCCTTCCTTTTGTTTTTATTTGCCACTCACGTAGGAATCTTTAACATTGTTGTTTAATTTTGTCTGCTTTAAATTTGTATATGTGGAATCAAACTGCATGTTTTCTATAATTAATCCAACATTATGTAGGTAAAATTCACCTTTATTGTTGTGGGTTGCTCTAGTTTGTTTTGTTTTGCTTCATTGCAGTGTAGTAATCCCTAGCATGAATATCTCCATTCTATTATGTGGATCTGGAGGCATTTCTAAGTACATTATTGCACACATACCAGTGATCCACGAACACATAACCAATATATATATTGAATATATATCTAGGGTTTGAATTGCTTAGTTATGTATATTTCAAATGTACAAGAAAATGCCTGATGTTTTCTAAAATAGTTGTACAGGGGTGCCTGGGTGGCTCAGTGGGTTAAAGCCTTTGCCTTCGGTTCAGGTCATGGGATTGAACCCCACATCAGGTTCTCTGCTCAGCATGGAGCCTGCCTCCTCCTCTCTCTGCCTGCCTCTCTGTCTACTTGTGATCTCTGCCTGTCAAATAAATAAATCAAATATTTAAAAATAAAATAAAATGGTTGTACAATTAACAGGAGTATATGAAAATGTACAATGCTCCACATTCTTGGCAATACTTCTCATTATCACACTTTTCATTTTCCCAACCAGTGGATTTGTTTTGAAACATAATTGTGGTTTTAATTTACATCTGTCTGATAATTTATGAACCAGAATGACATTTCACATGTTTGTTAGTCATTTTGGTGTCCTGTTTTATGAAATAGACATCAGATTGTTCATTAACAATCTTGAGTATTTGTGCTGTTAGTAGAGTGTTGTTGTTGTTGTTGGGTTATTTATTTATTTATTTGGTCTTTTACAGCTTGTAAAGGGAAAGATTTAAGCATTTCAGTACAAATAAATTGTTTACTATAGGAATTATGTAGCTATAAATTATCAACCAGAGGAAGTTTCCCTATATTCCTACTTGACTAAAATTTTACATAAATATTGAAATGAATGCATTCTGAAATTCATTGAAGGCTTTTTTGTGAATCTATTGAGTTTCTCATTTAAAAGGCCCTTTGAATGTGTTATATTTTTCCTTTAATTTGTTAATATAATATATAATATGTTAATGGGATGTGTAATATGTTAAACTAACCTCCATGAATATTCCTTACGTATTGTTAATTCAGTGTATTAGTGTATTAGTGTTTAAAATATTCATGACCATATTTATGAGTCAGATTATTTATAATTTTCATTTTTGTACTGTTCTTATAAGGTTTGAATATTAGGATTTCTCTAGATTCAAAAAGCTAGTTTGGAGGAATTGGATTAGTTTTGGATTTTGTCTTCTTTATTGGTTAAGTGTCACCAGTTAAGCTCTCCAGTTAAACTGACTTAATCTTTTCTATTGGGCTATATTTTCACTAGTAATACATTTTTTAAATGTGTAAATGGTTGTTCAGATTTTCTATTGATTTGGTTTTGTTAATTTATATTTTTTAAGGTATTACTTAATTTGTCCTTAATTGTTAAATATTTAGGCCAATGTTTTCATAATTATATTATTTTCTTTTTAAAGTGATAGTCCTTTTTCATTCTTGACATAGGATATTTATAACTTCACTCCCTTTTAATTTGTCACTATCATCATATGTTTTTATTTTGTTTTCATAATGCACCAACTTTAGTCCTTCTTGCTCTTCTCAGGTATGTTACTTTTCTCTGTTCCATTAATTTTATTATTTTTATTATTTCCTTCTAATTTCTTTTTTTCTAAGATTTTATTTATTTATTTGAGAAAGAGCAAGAGCAGTAGGAAGGCAGAGGGAGAAGCAGACTTGGGAGACTGACATGGGGCTTGATCCCAGGACCCCAGGATACTGACCTGAGCTAAAGATAGATGCTTAACTGACTGAGCCACACAGGTGCCCCAATTATTTCCTTCTAATTTCTTAATCTCTTATCCCTTTCTATCATTGCTTTCTTTAATTTATTGAGATGAATTAACTTTAATTTTATTCGTTTCTAACACAGATATTTGTCTGTCAGTTTTCTCTACAAAACTTATGTTTATTATTAGTCAAAATAATTTTAAATGCTTACTACGATTTTTCTTCCCCATAGGTTAATTAGAAGTTTATCCCTTACTTCCAGACTTGAATGGCTTAAATTTACTCATTCATTCATTAAAATGCATCCAAATCTAAATTACAGTGTAGACAGAGAGTACATTTTCTATGGTTTCAATATTTCAAAAGATTTAGAGTTGCTTTACACCATATGATATGGACAACTTTTATATGTGATCCTTATGTTCTTAAAAAATAAGAAGACCTAACAATTGTAAATATTTATGCTTCTAACTTGGCTGCAGCCAATTACATAAACTTTCTTCTTATTGGATAGACCCTTTAAATATTACATAGTGTCCCTTTTCAACTCTTATTACAGTCTTTGGTTTAGAATCTAATTTGTCTGATATAAGGATTGCTACCCCAGCTTTCTTTTGAGGTTCATTAGCATGATAAATTGTTTTCCATCCCCTCACTTTCAAACTGGAGGTGCCTTTGGTTCTAAAATGAGTCTCCTGTAGACAGCATATCAATGGGTCTTGTTTTTTTGGTTTTTGGTTTTTGTTTTTAATCCAATCTGATACCATGTGTCTTTTGATTGGCGCATTTAGCCCATTTATGTTCAGAGTGACTATTAAAGATATGAATTAAGTGCAATTATATTACCCGCAAAGTCACTTTTTCTGTATATTTTCTCCGTTCCTTTCTGATCTATGCTACTTTTGAGCTTTCTCTTTGCTTAAAGAATCCCCTTTAATATTTATTGCAGGGCTGGTTTAGTGATCACAAATTCTTTTCTGTTTTAGTTTCTTTTTGGCCTAGAAGCTCATTATCTCCCCTTCTTTTCCAAATGAAAGCTTTGCTGGATAAAGTACTCTTGGCTGCATATTTTTCTCCTTTAGCACCCTGAATATATCATGCCAGTCCTTTCTGGCTACCAGGTCTCTGTAGATAGGTCTGCGGCCAGCCTTATGTTTCTACCTGTATGGGTTAAGGGCTTCTTGTCCTGAGCCACTTTCAGGAATTTCTCTTTGTTTCTGAAATTTGCAAGCTTCACTATTACATCAAGGTGTTGATCTATGTTCATCAATTTTGAGGGGCATTCTCTGTGCCTCCTGGACTTGAATGTCTGTTCCTTCCCCAGATTAGGGAAGTTCTCAGTTAAAATTTGCTCAAATATACTTTCTGCCCCTCTCTTTCCTCTTCTTCTGGGACCCTAATTATTCTAATATTGTTTCATTTATGGTATTATTAATCTCTTCAATCCTTCCCTGGTAATCCAGTAGTCCTTTATCTCTCTTTTCCTCGGTTTCTTTATTCTCCATTATTTTACCATTTATGTCACTGATTCTCTCTTTTGCCTTATTTTTCCTAGAAGTTTGTGTGTTTTTGTTGATTGCATCTCAACAATACCTTTTGGATTTCAAATTGATTATACTTTAGTTCTTTTATTTTTCCACAAAGGAATTCTCTAGTGTCTTCTATGCTTTTTTCAAGCCCAGCTAGTATCCTTATAGTCATTATTCAGAATTCTAGCTCTGACATTTTATTAATATCAATATTTATTAAGTATCTGGCAGTTAGTATTGCCTCTTATTCTTTTTATTGGGATAAATTTTTCTGTCTTGCCATTTTGTCCAGAGAAGAATAGATGAAAGAGAAAACAAATACAAAATATCAAGCACTATCCCAGTGATATATACACTAGACAAATCAGAAGAAATAAGGAACCATAAAAGGAAAAGAGAATATAATCAAACAGGTGGACAGAACAGGGGATACATTAGATCCAAGGTATATTTTGGTCTGTTTGTTAGAAGACACTACATCCCAAAACTGTAAAGAAAGAAGAACTTACATACATACAAAAATAAAATTGAATACAGTGAAAATAAAATTGAATACAAAAATGAAGAATGTAAATATATATAGATAGATATAAATATAAATGTAAATATGAAAATTTAAAAAAGAAAGTTCATAAAATAAAATCCAGTTGAAAGGAAAAAAAAGAAAAAGGAAATTTTAAACTGAAAGACTAAAAAATTATGAGGAAAAAACCCTCAAATTCTATATACTATTTTTCCCTAGCACTTGGGTTTGGCAATTCTGCGTGGTAGGCAAACTCACCCTTAGCCAGATGTTCCTGCTAGTCTTCTGGGGGAGGAGCCAGTTCATCTGATTCTCAGGTGTCTTTGCCCTGGTAGAGTTGCAACCCCCTTGCCAGGGGGCTGGGCTCCCTGTAAGTGGCTCTGGATTGCTCTATGTGGCTATTGTTACCTGAAAGCTTTCTGCACCCTTTTAGAGGATAAAAATAAAAATGGCAGTGCCCTAATCTCCAGCTCCAGAGCTGGAAAACTGAGCCTCCCACTCTTCAATGGGCCTTCTGGGAAAAGCTGTCAATCACTTTTGTCTCCCTGGTCTCCTTACAAATTCTGTTCATCTAGCCTATGACCAAGCACTTTTATCTCAGACACCCACCTCCTTTTCAAATCTCCAACCTATAGAATCCTGCAGCAGATCCCCTGCCACCTGAGTCTCCAAACTCTGCAGATTCCCATGGTGCACACCTGTGCTGATCTTCTCAGGGGAAGGAGGAAAGTCACTCTGATTCTGCCACTTGCTGGGCCCATGCTTGGACAGTAGTTGCCCTATCTTTCCCCAGTTTTCATTTTATGGCAAAACCAAGCTGAAAGCCCACTCCTGGGTTTGCTGATTGCAGCCAGTTTCCCACTCCAGTGCCTGGGAACTGCTGTACTCAGGCACACCTGTTCTTTCACTAACCTTGGGGATCCTGGCAACACACTGTCCCAGTTGTGATTCTTCTATTTGAGTGCCTTTCAGGCAGGGACATACCTCACTAGAACTGACTTCTAAAAGAAAGGATTTTGTGTTCTAGTAGCCAGCTTATGGAGGATCACCACCCACAGTTTATCTTCCAATATATTGCCTCAGATCCACTTCTTTGCACCTCCTCCTTTGCAAAAATTGGTCTCTTTTCTATTTGCAGAATTGCAGCAATTCTTTTCTATGATCTTTAGTTGAGTTCACAGGTGTTCAGGATGATTTGATAGCTAGCTAGCTGAATTCAAGGGACCAGATGAAAGTCGGGTCCCCTACTCCTCCACTAACTTCCTTTGATCAGGAATTGCTTTATGTAAATAATTTATATCAAGTATTTTTCAACACATTTTCAAATCTCCTATGGACTTACTAATACTTCTCTGCCTATTCTATTATTTAGAATGTTGCATTTAAAACCCCCATTTCTGATTTGTTTATTTCACTTTGTACTTAAAAAATTTTGGTTGATATATTTTTGTGCTATGCTAACAGATCATAGAACTTATAAAATGTTACAAACTGTAGATGAATTTAAGCATTTATCATGTTAAAGTGATTTATTGATATTTTACCTTAAAATAAAGGTAAAATAAAGGTCTGTTAAAGTTATACTATACTACCTAGTAAGTTTTCATTTTTATTTTTATGGTACACTCTTTGCATTCTTGTACTTTCAACATTTCTATAATTTTATATTTTAGGTGAATCTCTCATAATTGCATACAATTGAATTTTTTATTTGCTCTAGTCTGACAATCTTTGCCTTTTAACTGTAGCTTTAATAAAATTTATTAATTTTGCATTCCATGTAATTATTGTTCAGTTTATTTCTACTATTTTGTTTTGAGCTTTTAATTTTTCTGACCTGCTTTTTATTTCTCATTCTTCTTTATTTGGTTTCTAGGAATACTGTTTAAGAAATATTTATTCTTTTGGGCCACCTGGGTGGCTCAGTTGGTTAAGCATCTGCTTTCAGCTCAGGTCTTGATTTCTGAGTCTTGGGATCAAGCCCCATATCAGGGTCCCTGCTCAGTGGAGAACCTACTTCTCCCTCTGTCCTTCACCCCACTTGTGTTCTTTCTCTCTCTTTCTCTCTATTTCTTTCTTTCTTTCTCACTCTCTATCAAATAAATCAAGTCTTTAAAGAAAAGAAATATTTATTCTCTTCACTCCTTTGGAAGTTACATACCTTGTTTATATTCTCATGATGAGTGTTCTGTAATGAATTATGCTCCCCCTTCACAAAAAGATATATTGAATCGCTAACCCTCAGAAACTCAGAATGTGGCTTTATTTGGAAATAGGCTTGTTGCATATGCAATTAGCTAAGATGAGGATATGCTGAAGGAGATGGATTCCTACTCTAATATGATTGTGTTTTTATAAGAAGATGGCCCTATGAAGATGAAGATGCACAGGGAGAACACAAGTGATGAATGCAGAGACTGAACTGATGCAGCTCTAAACTGAGGAACATGAAAGATTGTCCACAAAATACCGGAAGCCAGAAAAAGTTAAGGAAAGTTTCCCCTACAAGTTTTGGATGGATTATGGCCTGTTGACATCTTGATTTTGCACTTTTACTCTTTTCCAAGGTAACAGGTGGATTTAGAAAACTTTAAACTCATTTACTTTCTTCATGACTTCTGTAGTACTCTTGGAAAGTATTTTAAGTATTATTATTTTAGAGGTGCCTGGGTGGCTTAGTTGGTTAAATGCCTAGATTTGGCTCAGTTCATGATCCTGTGGTACTGGGATCCAGCCCTGTGTAGGGCTTCCTGCTCAGCAGAGTGTCTGTTTCTCCCTCCCCTTCTGCTCCTCCTTCCCACTCATGTTCTCTCTCTCTCTCTCTCACTCTCTCAAGTAAATGAATAAAATCTTAAAAAAAAAAAAAAACATTTTATTTTTTCACCCCCATCTGTTTTATACCATCAACATAATGTTTTATTTTATTTACATTGCCCTTCTATTAATCAACTTTTTTTTCTTTTTCTTTTTTTTTTTTTTTCCTCTCAGAAATTTTATCTCCTGGCAAATCCCTCTGACTGAAGTATACCCTTTATAGTTTCCTTTAATCCAGATCTCCTGTTGGTAAATTCTCTAAGTTATGAGTGTATGTAAGTATTTTTATTTCACCTTTAAGTTTTCTTTTTTTTTTTTAACTTTTATTTATTTATTTGAGAGAAAGAGAGAAAGCATGAGCAGGAAGGAAGAACAGAGGGAGAAACAGACACCCTGCTGAGCAGGGAATCCGATGTTAGACTTGATCCCAGGACTCCAGGATCACGACCTGAGCCAGAGGCAGCTGCTTAAATGACTGAGCCACACAGGCACTCCACACCCTTAATTTTGGGAAAAAAAAAAAAAAAATACTTCACCAGTTTAGAATAGCTAGGTTGGCCATTATTATTATTATTATTATTTCTTAGTATATTGCAAATATCTTAACATTTTATTGTTTCTATTGTTGATTTTGAAAGTCTTCTAAGTCATGTGTGTGTCAACTATAAGTTCCATAAGTCAACTGTTGATATATTTTGTCTTTTGGATCACTTTTAAAATCCCTTATTATCTTTTTTTTTTTTTATTGTGTCTAGGATAACATGCATTTTAATTCATCTTGCTTGGGATTAACTGAGCATTTTGAACCTGAGGATTGATATCTTTGTTAGTTCTAGAAAATATTAAGCAATTATCTTCACATACATCATATGCCTCTCTCATCTCATCTCCCTGGGACTCTGTTCAAATATACATTGACTCTCTAACTATATTCTCTATACCTATTATGCTCGTATCTCTATTTTCCTTCTTGTTCTCTATATAGGGTATGTTTTAGATAATTTCTTCTGATGCATTTTTCAGTTCAATAACTTTTTGTTATGGCTTACCTGTTGCCAAATGTGTACAACATGCTTTTAATTTTAACTATTTATTTTGCTGCCTTACACGTTTACTTGGTTTCTTTTTAAATTAATTAAATCACTCTAAAAAATTCTAATCCTTACAGCCATTTCCAATGTTTAATTTATTTTGTTAAACATTTTAAGAATGGTTATACCTTAGGTATCCATCTGTTTCTTCTGTTTCTATTGGATTTTATTCAAGTTGTCTCCTTTTCTTTCTCATTATCTTTGACTGCTTTGTGGGTATTGCCAGCCACTAAAAATTTTGACAGAGAATATGGGTTCCAAAACTAGAACTGTTGTGGCCCCTTCTAGGGATGTGATGCATTCTGTTCTGCAGATCCCTAAGAGCTCTATCATTCAGAACCATCTCAAACAAAATTCCCAATTATAGAGTCCTTAGTCCATCCAAGCTCAGAAAAACACTGGATACAAAATCTATCAGGTTTTAGATTATGGCTGTTACCTTTCATGGATTGTTTTCTTCCTTTTCCCTTTTTTGTTTTTTTTTCCCTTTATTTGAACAGAGCCAATGAGGTTTGTTTGCCTTTAATGTTGTGGTGCTGGTAAAGCAGAGGTTCATATGTAAATCTTCCTATTTGTATTAAATACATCACACTTTGGGATAAATCATACTTTAGTGTTGGGAAGGAGAACTAACTGAAACTAAACCTCAAATAAGCCCAAGTATTAACTTCTGCTCTAACACTATTAAAGTCTCAGAACCACAGCCCAGGGGTACCTGGGTGACTCAGTGTGTTAAGTCTCTGCCTTCAGCTCAGGTCATGGTCTCAGAGTCCTGGGATTGAGCCCAGCATTGGGCTCTCTGCTCAGCAGGGAGCCTGCTTCTTTTCCTCTCTCTCTCTGCCTTCTTGTGATCTCTGTCTGTCAAATAAATAAATAAAATCTTTAAAAACAAAAAACAAACAAACAAGCAAACAAGCAAAAAAGAACCATAGCCCAGGGCTTGGTGGTATCAAATGTTTTCAAGAAGTAGCTGATTTGGTGCTTCTGTATCACAATTTTATCTTCAGTTATAGACTTTCATCACAAAGTTGGTCTTGGAACTCTATACTATATTTAAATGTTTTTTTTTTAATCAACTAGGATTTTGTTTTTAGTAAGAACATTTATCAGAATAATCTAGCCTGTCAATAATATAAGCTAAATATTTTATCTTCTTTATTATTTTTTATTCCAATCTTTTGTTTTTCTTTTACTGCACACAAATGTAACTGAGTGGAATGATGAGAAACTGTTCGTATGTTTTTCTTAGTCATGATATTAAACACATTTCATATTTACCATAGGGTGTTTCTTATCACAATTTATTCTTAAAGAATATTGTTTATGTAAACTTTTAACTCTTGGTTTATTTATTCAATGAGTATGTGCATTTCACTGAATAGTTGAAGTCTCAAGTTAGACTATAAAGACAAAAATCTGTGTAGCTATGTGCACTTATTATTAAAAAGAGAATAGTGGGGTATGCTCCTGGATACCTCAGCCAGTTAAGTGTCTGCCTTTTGCTTGGGTCATGATCCCAGGGATCTGAGATGAAGACCCCTATCAGGCTCCCTGCTTGGTGAGGAGCCTGCTCGTCCCTCTCCCTCTGTCTCTCACCTCTGCTCATGCTCTCTCTCACTCTGCTCTCTCTCTCAAATAAATAAAATCTAAAAAGTAAATAACTAAAAATAGTGGATTTTTACTCAGAAAAAAATTCCATATATTGGTGGCAAGAAAAAATATATATTGATAATAATTCATTGGTAGACTTTCAAATAATTACAAAACTGGGAAAATTTTGCATGGAAAATTAGCACCTCCTCTTTGACATAGACCCTATCCCTGCACAAACAGAATATAGAATCCATTTCAGTGTCACTCACTGTCATTCCCTGACCTTCCTCCTACTTTTTTTCTTACATATATTAAATATAATTTTCCACCTCCTTGAAAGACAAGCAGATAAATATTTGTAGATAATTATATTTATAATCACTTGAATATTACATGTTTTAACTCATTTCCTTAAATGATATTAATTCACAAGTTTTCTCCAGCCTGTATAGCAGTTTTTCAGTATGACATATTGCCATGGGGATGACTGGGAGGTTCAGTCAGTTGTCTTAGGGTCCTGGGATCGAGCCCCACATCAAGATCCCTGGTCAACAGGGAATCTGCTCCTCCCCCTGTTAATGCTCTCTCATTCTTTCTCTCTCTCCAATAACTAAACAAATAAATAAGACATATTACCATGGTGCAAAGTTCAACAGATGTGATGTCATGTGAAGACTGTGGAAGAGAGAAGCCTGATTACCTCTAATCTTACCAGATTTTAGCTGGTGTAATCTAAAATCCATTAGCTGCTTTGGGAGCATTTTCATAATTCTTACTCCCAGTATGATCACAGTGAAGTCAGAAATCCAAAATCTTTTTTACATGAATCACTGCTAAATTAGATACCTCTGATCCTGTTAAAATTTGGTTAAATATAAGGTTGTGTATTGATTTATGGTTAATTAACTCTATTCATTTCAGCCCATTTTTCTGAACAATCGAAAATTTTCTCTGTCTGACTTCTGTTGTCCTACTTATGCATTATGTATTTTGTAATCATTTTCTGCTGCTGCTATGAAAACTTACCATATTTTAATGCCTCAAAACCACAAAAATTATCTTATACTTATGTATTTCAGAAGTTGGACATGGGTCTCACTAAGGTAAAATCAAAATGCTTTTAGGACGGTGTTCTTTTCTGGAGACTCTAGAGGAAAATACATTTCCTTGCATTTTCCAGTTTCCACAGGTTACTCACATTACTTTGTTCATGACTCCTATTAAAGCAATTAAATAGAGAGGACATTAGACCATGGTATCTCTAATATCTTGGTAGCCTGTGTAAGTAACCCAAAATCCAAGTAGGAAAGGAAATTTAGAAATAATAAATCACAGTTAACTACGCTTTCTAAGATAGAGTGACCACCTAAGTTATAGGCAATCAAATAATTTTCTTGCTTTGTTTCTGTCTTTTCTCTTTAAAAACTTGTACCCTAGTTCCTGCTGTTAGAGCATGCCTAGCCACTTTGCAGTTGGCACTGCCCAGTTTAAATCAATGTATACTTAAATAAACTCTTGAAATTTTTAATATGCCTCAGTTTTTCTTTTAACACCTCCTTCCATTTTGAAAGCCAGAATGGTACATCCCTCTGATTCTTCTGGTGTCTCAACACTCTGGACACAGCCAGGAAAGGGTTTCTGTTGTTAAGAACTCAGGTGACTAGATTAAATACACCAAGATAATACAAATAATCTCCCTGACCTTAACGTCTTTAAACATTGCCCTTTCCTCATGTAACATAACATATTTACAGGTTCCAGAGATTCAGATATTAAGACATGGTTATCTTCCAGGAGCAATTATTCTGTCTAATATAATTCTTTATTAATGATCACTTATTTGTTTGATTATTTGTTTGCTTGTCTGTTTGTTAATTAGTTGATATTTCCTGAAAATAATGCAAATGGTTTTCCAAGTAGTATTGAGGAGCAAGCTGAGTGTTTACTTAATTTTGTTTCATTTTTAATATTTTTGTCCAAATGCACGCATCTGTAAGACTACTACAATTGTGAAAGAAAAAAGATAGCTGTACAAAACCAGTGAATACGAGAAAAGAAATTTCAACACTTTGGCCATGAGGCACTCTAGGCTTCTATAGCAATCTGGTGGGGCAAGGGAGGACTCTGGGAGTAGGTTGGGAGATAACCAGATTGAAATATTAGCCCATTCAAGGTTTGGTAAACTGTCCAAATCAATGTGAGAGGAGGTGCAGTCAACTCAGGCATCTTCCAGGTTGGTCTTTATTTCCAAGGGTGTGGTTCATTGCTGGAATGTGCTAGATGGTGGTGAAGAGGAATAATCACTTGTTTAATCCAGATAATAACCAACTTCTGAGTGAATATCAAATGCCCATGTAAGTACTAGATGCATTTCAAAAATTGATTATCATAATTTTTGAAATTGAATTCAGCTTCCCATTTGAACTTACAGTGAGTGCTGCAACACCAAAAATAAATTGTTACAGGGGCCAAAGAAAAGTGTATGATAAATATTTCTTGTTCATAGTTTAACAAACAACATAGATGTAATCCTTCTTTTTTGGATCTTGCCATCCATAGAAGAGATGAATTTTAAACAAATAGACACACACACAAATAATTACAGATATTTGAAAGTGCTCTGATGAAAAAACACGCAGAAGTGAATGACAGGAAGGGACTCAACTGGCTAGTTTGAAATGGTTCCCTGAGAAAGTAGCATTCAAGTGGAAACCAAAGTATGAAGAACTCATTAGAGAAGGGAAGACAAGGATCCTGAAGAGTATTCCAGGTAAACAGAATAGGTCAAAGTAGAGCACTAAGCTGGGAATGGGCTCAGCACTTTGCGGAACTATAGAAGACCATCTAGGCTAGGTCTTGTGAATGAGAATGGCAGGTGGGAATGCATGAGCCTGGGAAGCCATTAGAGTTTAGGGGCCTCGGAGACCAGGTTAATCACGGGGTGCAGTAGTAACTCAAATGGGAAAGTGGGATTTTTTTTCTTTTGATTATTAGTGAACGCAAAGCCAATGGGGATTGTAGTTCAGAAGAATTGAATTCAGAGGTGGATATTGAATAATGAGTGGGTATTTATCAGCTGTACAAGGGAAAGAATGACATTCTAGACAGAATGAATAGCATGCACAGAGGCGAGGAAGCAAGAAACAGCGGTACTGTGCCATGTAAAAATTTTATGAGCATGCTTTCTCAACTGTATTTCATCTCTCCAATAAAGAGAAATGGAACATCAAAAGGAGGGGAGTAGAAGCCACATTATTTTACTAGGAAACCTATCTAAATTAATATTAATTCATTAATCTGCCCTTTTTTGTATAAATTTATTTAGCTATCATATATCTACTCAACTGAGCAGGAAGTTTCACCAAATAGGCCTAAGTTTAAATTCTTATTTCGCTAATATATTTAATCAACATTTTTAACCTCTTTGGACCCAATTCCACTTAAGAATTTTTATAGTTGTGCATAATCTTATATACTTCCTGTGGTAATGATAATATATGTTAAGTACTACTGATAGTCCATATTCATCTCTTTTGCTTTTATTCCCTCTTTATATAACAATTATATATCAAGCACTGTGCATTTGAACATACAAAAGTAATATTCTGTTCTTAATTTTGCAATGTCTGTAAGGGGGATAAACCATAGATAAAAGAAACTGGAAGATAGATAAGGATATTCCATAATTGGCATAGGTAATCTATTATTGGAATTTAGAATAAGAAAGTATTAATTATATGAAAATTTTAACAGAAGCATTGGCTTTGGATGATGGGAAGAATTTGGGGTTGTTAAGGGGAAGGGCTTTCATTTTAGAAAGAAAAGCCAAAGTAAAAGGCTACATACATAAAGAGAAGGCAGTGAGTCAACCACATTCACAGCAATACCAGGGCATTCTCACATTTAGAAAAACCATGAGGACAACTGAGTTTGCAGTCTCTAAGCAATACTGAGGTCTGCTGTTGTAGTGTTCTTTCTTGTCCCTTATCCAGTTTTCTCTCATTTATCTGCCTACTTTATAACTTTGATTTATGAGTGTCTGCTTGTGGCTAAGTTCCTTCATCTGGTTCCTTCTCTTGGTCAGGATCATTTATTATTGTTTAACGTGGGGGACTCAAACCTTACTGGAGGTTATAACTGTCAAATAGTTCATGATTTAATATCCTCACATGTGTATTTATAAGCAGAAGTTTTAAAGACTATTGTTATGACATTTTCCTCCTTGGGAAAAAAAAAAAGGATTGAAACCTATTTTATTTTTTTAAAGATGTTTATTTATTTATTTGACAGACTGAGATTACAAGTAGGCAGAGAGGGTGCTAGAGAGAGAGGGGGAAGGAGGCTCCCTGCTGAGCGGAGATTCCCAATGCTGGGTTCAATCCCAGGACCCTGAGATCATGACCTGAGCCAAAGGCAGAGGTTTAACACCCTGAGCTACCCAGGTGCCCCAAAACCTATTTTATTATTAACAATACTTAAATTAGAGATCTAATTTTTAATGAAGAAAGTGGATAATCTTTTTGATTGGAATATGTATTTCCCCTAAGATATGACTCTTTCTTCTTTAAGAGAAATAATACAATTTAGTTATCAGGTTTAAATAGAAAGAATTATAAAAAACATGTATTCATGTTCATGGATTGTCTTCCAGTTTGGTGTATTAAGTTCTGCTTTCGCACATGTATCCACAAGTGTGTGTGTGTGTATGTGTGTGTGTGTGTGTGTGTGTGAAGGGAGGGTAATGTGTGTGGTTGTGTGTGTTTTTAATGACTTCTTGAGATCTGACTCTGCACTTCAAATTTCTTTAGAGCAAAAACCTCAGCAATTTGTCATTCACTTGGAAAAAGTTAAATTTAGATCATATTTCTGACATCATAAATACAATTGAATATTAGATGGTTTAATAAGCTAAAGGGAAAGAAAATGAAATCCAAAAGCTATAATAAAGTAGGACCAAGTGATGTGGGATCAATTTACATTTTTAAGCTTATACATAGCAAGTATACCAATAAAAATTATCTTTTATTGTCATTATCATATAATTTCATTCACACGGATTTTTTTAAAGATTTTATTTATCTGAGAAAGAGAGCAAGAGAGAGGACACAAGAAGAGGGAGAGAGAAAGAAGTAAGTTCCCTGCAAAATCAGGAACCTGATGCAGGGCTTGATCCCAGGACCTTGGGACCATAACTTGAGCCTAAGGCAGACACCCAACTGACTGAGCCACCCAGGCCCCCTCATACATGGAATTTAAGAAGAAACAAATGAATATAGAGAACAAAAAGTCAAACAAACAAAAAAGGAGAGAAGAAAAGAGAAAGAGTTTTAGCTATAGTGAACAAACTGATGATCACTGGACAGGAGGTGAATGGGGGATGGGTGAAATAGGTAGGTGAAGGGTACTAAGAGTACACTTACGATGAGCACCGAATTATGTGTGGAAGTGTTGAATCACTCTATTGTACAACTGAAACTAATACAACACTGTATGTTAACTACATTGGAATTAAAATAAAACTAAAAAAAAAAAGAAACCTCAAAATTTCAGGCATAGGTCAGAGAAAAGCAAATCAGATTTAAAAGGTTTCTGCTATCATAAGGCACTGGATTTTTACTGAGCTTTTTATTGATTTCAAAACAGTCTATCAATTTTACTTTAAAGAATTTATTTAAAATGTATTGCAACCATAGGGTTAGGTACTATTATTTGGTTTGTATGGTTGAGAAAACTGAGGCAATGAAGGCCACAGAGAGTTGCCCAAGCTCACATGGTTACTTACTGAAAAATCAGGAGACAATTCTAGAGACTTGTATCCAGAGCCTTAACAACTTTATTTATACTGCTCATTCTCCCCAAATTATGATGAGAAGAACTTGAGAGTTTCAAATTATGAAAACAAGCATAGGAAATAGTGGTCAGGGAGCATGCATCATTTTTTTCTTTGCTATAAAGTCATGGCTTGAATAATTTGTTTGCTTTGATGGGTAAATTTTTGGGTATTGTGGATGTTGAGTAGGTATTTTTGCAGCAAAAATAATTAAATATTTCTGTAAACTTAGGGTAAACTAAAGCCAAGGATCTTACCCAAAGTCATTAATGACCTAAAATCTTAAGACTAATTAAAATAATTCACAAAACATGTATCCAATGACTCAAGTCATGTCACAGCTCAAATATAGAGGCTTTGGTCTTAGGACAGGTTAAGTCTTGGAAAGGACAGCACATTTTCTTTTTTTCTCTACTGAAAGGATACCTAAATCACCTAGAATATTGTTGAACTTTGTATATTTTGAAAACAAAGTCCTATTTTCTCATGCTTCTTGAAAATTTGAGGTAACTTAGAATGTTAATTTATAGCAATGGCTCCTAACATAATTCTCTTCCCAAATACATACCCTCTCCAATTTCATGACCAAAATTGGTTTTAAGTCCTTAAACACTACTTTAACTTCATTTTGTCACTCAGTTATTTTCAGAGTGACTTTATAATAAGTCATTTATTGGAGCTACAAATTCATACCAGTTATCTGGGAAGCACAATTCTGGGTAAATCTTTGCCCATTGCTTCTTTGGAATGAACAAGAAATTAATACCCTCAGCACAGATGACCTGACAAGCAGTTGACCCTGGAACATAGAAGAAACAATCCATAAGCTGTTTTGTGATTTATGACATGCAGACCAATTGATTCAAATCTAAAAAACTAAGAAACCATGCTATTTGATGAATAAACCAGCCATTCAAAATCATATTATGAAAGTGAAATCTAGGACATGAGAGCACATTAAAGTTAAGAGCATGTCTGTCAAGGGAAAGAGCATGCAAAAAGATGTGGCTGTAGAAGGACCATATGGTTCTGAGAGGTGGAGGTGAGAGTTTCCTTATCTCTCAGAATCTGGTACCCATTCAGCTGAGGATTATCTATCTACTGGTTCAAAAGCCAAAGAGTCCTTGAAATTGTTCTTTTTTTTTTTTTTTCATCCCTTCTAGTTTTATTTGAGATTGAGATTGTTAAGAATAACAAAACTTTATGTATTGGCAAAAGTTGTTCACATTTGTTTTGTGGTAAAAGTGTTATGGGACTATTATATGAAAGTAAATGGACTAAGTTAATAATCTTCATATATATATATATATATGTATATATATATATATATATATATTCAAAAGGCAATCAAGATTTTCAAAGTTATTCAAAAGTCATTCATCAACAGCCTTCTTTTTACTCAGCATTCTTCTCTTACTTTTGTCATTTAATAATACATTATGGAGGATGCCTGAGTGGCTCAGTAGGTTAACTGCCTGCCTTTGGTTCAGGTCATGAACCCAGAGTCCTGGGATCGAAGTCCTGGATTATGCTCCTTGCTCAATGGGGAGCCTGCTTCTCCCTCTACCTCTCTCTTCCTCTATCTCTCATGAATAAATAAATAAAGGGATGCCTGGGTGCCTCAGTGGGTTGAGGCCTCTGCCTTCGGCTCTGGTCATCATCCCAGGGTCCTGGGATCGAGCCCTGCATTGGGCTCTCTGCTCAGCAGGGAGCCTCCTTCCTCTTCTCTCTCTGCCTGCCTCTCGGCCTACTTGTGATCTCTGTCTGTCAAATAAATAAATAAAATCTTTAAAAAAATAAAGTAATATAAAATATTTATTGAAATAAAAATAAATTATAGACATATACATATGCATATATACATATCAACAATTATAAATTTAACTCAATATCTTTAAAAACAGCACATTCTAAATGATCATGACACAATTTGTTCAACAGTTGTCCCATTGCAATTAATCAAAAGAAAAATAATGAAAGATAAAAACGAAAAATATATATAAAATACTGTTTATTTGAGAAGTGCAATAAAAGAAACAAACTCTCAGCTGCCTTGACTAAAATCAAAAGACACAATAAAAGTATAATTGGTGATGGGACAGAAAATAGAACCAAAATTGAAAGTGATTATAAAAATATTATTACAATAAACTTTAAAATTACAAGGAAATCTGTAACATTTTATAAAACTAGTGTATCAAAATTGACCCATTAAGAAGTATAACACATCAAAAACTGTAAAAGGGTCAAAAATAAAATTAGACTATTTAAAATTGCAAGAATTTCAGGTAGTTTTAGAGTTCAGCTCAAATTAACCTTTAACAAAGTGAGAATTCAGTTGTTATTTAAATCAGCTCCAAACATAAAATTATGAAAACTTATAATGCATCTTATAGTGCTAATATAATTTAAATATTACCACTTAACACAGCAGGAAAAACTACTGACAATATACAGTAAATATTAAAATAGTGTGTGTAAACATTAGAATAGCATATTTTATAATTAGCTTTCAAAGATTCTCTGAGGAAAAATACATTGAAAGGAGTAAACCAATATGAAAAAAGTACCAGTATAGTGTGCTATGATGTCTTCACAGAGTGCCACAGTTTTAGCATTCTAACGTAAATTTCAACGGCAACCCTATTTGCTGGAGCTACACACTAAATATACAGCATCAATTACTTCTACACAAAGGGATTATTTCAAATAACAGAAAAAGGTTTTCCTCCTTTCTTATTATTATTCCCTAGATGATGAAAACTCTTAATGTCTGATGCATTTGCAAACTCAGGCAGTGGGGATTTAATGTCAAATTTTATGTAAAAAATGTGCATAAATTTCCTTGTATGAGAAAAGTGATTGCTAAATTTGATAAAAAATGAGTCTCAGACAAAAATAAGCATATGATAAAAAACTAAGGTGACACAATTTGAAACTGCAGAAGGACCAGGACAGAAGTAGTTCTTTATCAGATGTTAAGTTTTTCATTCTGCCCTGCTAGACAGGGACAGTTTTAACACCAGAGCCACCTGATTATTATTCATTTGTGGTAAGTATTTTTTAATTGGTAGCTTAAAGGGCTCCATACTCTTACTCAGAAATTTTATCATAATATCTTACAGAATCTAACATGTGCTAAATATTTCCAAAGTACAAGTTTAATGAAGCTAATGCCTTTGGCTTTTTCTGTCACTTCATATAAACTCTTACATCAGCCATTGTTCTGAGGTTTTCTTAGGGCTCTCTTTTTTTACATTAATATTATATTTTAGCTTTTGTATATGCATTTTATTTCATTTAATGTATTTAGTTGATGTTAATGCTCAAAGCCAGGGTTTTCTTTAGTTGTTTTGACACATTTTAATATTTAGAAGAGTTAGGAGAAATTACTTTCATTATTCACCATTTAGAGGTGCGCCTGGGTAGCTCAGTTGGTTAAGCATCATTATTCACCATTTATTATTTTTGTTTGTGGCTTATGGAATTTCATATTAGAAGATATCTTTAAATTACAAAATTAATAGCTCTCATTTTCCATATCCTATATCCATTTGCATAATATAAATAGCTAAATAAGTTTTGAAATCTGTTAAGAATGATACCTTTAATATGGTTTAAATGCCTGGAATAAAATCTTTTTTACATTAAAAAAAAAACATATAATCTACAAGTAAATATAGTTTAAATGAAATTAATAATCTAGATTCTTTCAGAGTTCAGAGACATTGAATATTGAGATTCTTGAGCTAGTAAAGGCCCTGAAGTTTTATTGATTATGTCTAATGAGACTCTTAAATTAATGGGTCACTTGCTGATTCAAGAGCTAGCGTAGATCTCCAAGTGGGTAAAAATGAGTATTGCTAAGTTGATTTATTGCTCCTGAAATCAATGATGAAAACAAAGTGGTAATGGAGCTTTCTGCCAGATGATTTAACAAATATAACCAAACATTCAAATTCTGAATGGACATATTATGAGTATAGTGTTTGGTACTTGGGTTCATGAAGAGCTACTTCATTAAAATAATCCAGAAAAATCTTACTTTTTCCTACATTTATTTTTCATTTTTGTAAAGTATAAAATGTCAATATGCTGACATTGAAATGTAAGATAATACAAGTGACTCAAAAGTATATGCATAACTGATCATTTGCATGTTTTTATCTAGTAATAGAACTCCAGTAACAACAATAGAAATATTACCCATAGATTTCTCTCATTTGTCAAATCCATACTCAGTGCAAATCACTGTTAAAAGCAATTGGATAGGGCGCCTGGGTGGCTCAGTGGGTTAAGCCGCTGCCTTCGGCTCAGGTCATGATCTCAGGGTCCTGGGATCGAGTCCCGCATCGGGCTCTCTGCTCAGCAGGGAGCCTGCTTCCTTCTCTCTCTCTCTCTGCCTGCCTCTCAGTGTACTTGTAATTTCTCTCTGTCAAATAAATAAATAAAATCTTTAAAAAAAAAAAAAAAAAAAAAAAAAAAAAAAAAAACAAAATAAAAAAAAAAAAAAAAAAAAAAAAAAAAAAAAAAAAAAAAAAAAAAAAAACAAAAAAAAAAAAAAAAAAAAGCAATTGGATAGCAGTGAACAAACAAGGTGGAGAAAAATGTAATTCAGAAACATGTGGACCAGACACTTTCAGATAGTCATAGATGCTATAAAAATTTCATTTGGATAGCTATGCAGAATTTTTAAATAATTTTCTTTTATATTAATCATGTTGATATTCACAATGCTGAGTTAAGAATATTATTGTACATTTACACCTGGGAGTGTGAGGTTCAAAGGGAGAGTTGACCTAAGACAGAGGGAGAGAAAGAGAACAGTGAGAGAGAAGGGGGCAGTGTGGGGGTGGGAAAGCACCACTTTAAACTTAAATGTAAAAACAAAACAAAACAAAACAAAAACACACAAAACTTAACCAGAGAATGGAAAAATCAATTGGACCATGGCGGTGGGGGGAAGTTTGTTTTCTAAATGCCATTCTTCTCATGCTCCATATAAATGGAGAAGAAATATTTATAACAGGAAAAAACTAAATATATATATATATATATATATATATATATATATATATCAGTAACTTTTTCTTCTATTCCTTACACTTCATACCACAATACAGAAACCATTATTTGTGTTAATTTTCATTTAAATATTTTTTCAAACCTCACTAAAATATATTGATATTTTTATTTTTAACAGATTTTCTCAGAGTTTTATCCCAAGAGTTTGACTTTCTACCAGAAAGCATGATAACTTGTAATGTTCTTATTCTCAAAGTTTGAGTTTAAGGATTCCCTGAATCATGTACCTTACATCAATTACTCAAATATATACTAATATGTTCCTGAATTAAATGACTTTTGGATATTTTGAAGGAATTAGTCATCTCTCAAATAAAAAACAAAGTTTATAATGAAAATTTCAGTTATTGTTCTTTCAAATTCCAGTAAATATCCATTTATTTATGCACTCAAATATGAGAGCATTTATAATACTTTATTAAAACACATGATTCTGTAAGGTCTCCCAACATGCTCTCCTCTGTTTGGAGTACTGTGAACTATAGTAATGTTGTCAGGAATATATATGGTAAGTGACAAATATGTGTTTCTATAAAATTCAATTTCCTGAAATCCTTAAATATTGCTTAAAAAATAAAAAATATATAGTATAGTACTATATGTAAGTATTTTTCACACACATAAGCTATGCATGTGTGCATGTATATCTCATATGTATACTTTAAGCTACAAAATATAAACTATATATGTATCCATATATAAATACATGAATATAAATATATATATAGTTACTCCTTGAATGTCAAAAACAATCATGAATTCCTTATATTATGGTAGTTGAACTCTTAAAAACACTCAGGATACAGATCTCAAATGGTAGGTAGATTCAGAGATGTCTAATAACTTGGAGTGTACTGTGGCCACCCGTAGCCCCAGCATCCAGAGCCCAGGAGCTTCTAATGAAAAGACTTTGGAGTCAGAGTTCAGGGTTGAAAATATGTTTCTATCAATTAGAAGACATATTTTTTAAAAATTTTTATTTATTAGAGAGTGAAAGCAAGAGAAATCACAGAAGGAAAGGGAGAAGCAGACTCACTGAGCAAAGAGCCCCCATGTGGGTCTCAATCCCAAGACCCTGGGATCATGACCTTAGCCAAACACAGGTGCTTAGCTGACTGAGCCATCCAGGTACCCCCACAAGACATTCTTGACATTATATTTAATTCTCTTAGTCTCCATTTGCTCAAATGTAAAAGTGGAAGGTGATCTTGGAAGAATGCCATGACAATTAAATGGGGAAAGAATAATCTGTTTTTGTTTGTTTGTTTGTTTGTTTGTTTTTAATTGAACTCTGCCCCCAATATGGGGCTTGAACTCCTGACCCTGAGATCAAGAGTCTCGTGCTCTACCTATTACACCAGCCAGGCAACCTGGAAGAATAGTATTTTCTACAAATGGTGCCAGGAAAACTGTACATATGCATGCAAGGGAAATGTATTGGACCCCTAACTCATGACCATATATAAAAATCAATTCAAAGTGTTCATAGATTTAAATGTAAAAGCTATAACTGTTACACTCTTAGAAGAAATATAGGAGTGAATCATCTTTGTCTGTAATTAGGCAATGGTTTCTTAGATATGGTAGCAAAAGCATAAGCAAAAAAAGGAAATAAATAAATTGAACTCTATTAAAAGGAAAAATTGGGGTTTCAAAGAATACCATCAATAAATAAAAAATACGACCCACAAACAGACAAGAATTTTTTTTGCAAATTACAAATATAATGAACTTGTATCCAAAATATGTAAAGAACATTTATAATGCAACAATAAAAAGACAATTCTATTTGAACAATAGCTGAAGAAATTGAATATACTTTTTTCCAAATAAAATATGTAAATGGCCAATACGCAGATGAAAATACATTAATTTTTGAAATGAAACTCAAATGACAATGAGATACTGACTCATTTCTATTAGGATAGCTATAATCAATAGGACAGACATTAACAAGTATTGAGGGGATTGTGGAGACTTGACAAAACTCATACATTACTGATGGGTATATAAATTGGTGTTGCCAACATGGAAAACAATTTAGCCATTCCTCAAAAAATTAAATACAGTGTTACCAAACCATCTAGAAATTCCATTCATAGGTGTATATGAAGAAAATCAGGAACATATGTTGACACAAAAATTTAAACACAAATGTTCACATCAGCATCATCAAAGATAAGTGAAAAGTAGAACCAGTCCAAATGTCCATCATTGATGAATGAATAAATTAATATTATAGCCACAAAATAGAGTATATTATTCATGTAATGGGTATGAAGTTTCCTTGGGGTGTGATGATAATGGTTGAAAAGTAGTGATGATGGTTGCACAACTTTGTCAGAACACTAAAAAATGCTGAATTGCACATTTTGAAGGATGGATATATATGTGTGTGTGTGTGTTTATATATGTATAGAAGCAGTTATAGAAACCTAAAATGTGACATTTAACCCTAGGGTGTTCATACACATTTTAAATAACATACATATGTAAAATACTTATTATATCATGCCAGGTAGCCAGAAAATACTCAGTATATGGTTGGAATTATTAATATCATTACATAAATAATATTTCAGGATTTTAAATGTCTTCTCACTAACAAATGCATCTATTTTTTGGAGGAAGATGCACATTAGCTGAAAGAAGAAGACAGTGCCTATTTTTATTTTCTTTGTGATTTTCTTTACTTATGGTATGACCTGAATAAAATAAAATTAGGCAGATGCCTATTGGTATGCTGCAGCACATTATGCAAAGTTTTGTTTCTCACCAATCATTCTACTTCCAGAGATTCTTGAGAGCATAGTAACCAAAACTTCAAAAATAACTATTTCAGATAATAATATATAAATACCTTTGTTCAGATTCTATTTTAAATTTAATCTTTTGGGGAGAAGTTTTCTCTTTACAATTTATAAAGATATTAAAATGTGATATATGCTTGCCCATTACATAAAATATACAAATGGCTTGTTTGAGAAGCCCAAAGTCATTAAGATCAGACCTGACATCAAAAACTGGAAGTTAAGTAACTTGTATAGAAGGAACACAGGAAAACTTTGGATGGTCTTGTTAGAGCATAATTAGGGCAGGTACGTACACTAGATTTTCTGGTTTTCAGACATTGTAATAAAATTTTTTAGCAACTAGGACTAAAGTGTGTTTTAAAAGACTTTTGAGATGAGACATAAGTTCTATTCTCTTCCATATTTCTACCTTAATTAAAATTTATATAAAGCCAAGGTGACATTACATGTAATGTTCATTCAAATCTCAGCTACTGAGTGTACTTATCCTAAATGTGCTAATGTTAAGTACATAGATGGAAACTTTGTTCAACTTCAACCAGGACTTTCTTTTCTTCTTTTACTTATCAAAATCTCTTCTCATTGAAAGGAAAATTAATGTATTATGGTGGTATATATTAGTTTGGTTGACCTTTAACTCCAATTTTTTTCCTGAGAGCATGGCAGGATTATATATCCCTATATGCATGTTAAAAGTCCTTACTTCTTGCTTTTACAAGTGAAATATGCTGCAAAGAACAAATGAAACTTTCAGGTAGAGGCTATTAAGAAACAATGTATAGTATACAGCCTTCCTTCTGCAATGATGACCATCCATATTCTAGATAGAGGAAGTTCCATTTACCTGAGTCTCATTGTGAGGAAAACCTGAGATGAATTAATAGCCTTAGAAATATACTTTTACTTTTTTTTCCCCCATGTTTTAAACAATTGAAATTCATGATTGGTGTCACTGCAGGGTATCCTAAACTGTATCTGGCTAACACAATGAGTTATGGTGTTTTGAAAAGCCTGAAGAACTGATATTATACTTAACAGTTTAACATGAGGTCAAATAAAGCATTCAGCACCAACATACGCACTCCCCATACATGTCCATACAATAGAGCCACATGATCATGCATTATTCAGAAAGTTAAGAGGTACTTTTGAGTTAAAGCTTTATCTTGAATTAGCATATTGATCAATTTTATGGTGTGAAATGATGTTTTTAAGTACAATGTGTTTATGGTGAAATGTGTTATTCAATATGTTCATTGCCTGTAATACAGATTTCTTCACACATTTGTTTCATGACACCTAAATATAGTTTACAAAACTGGGGAAAAAAAAGTGGCTATTTTAAATTAAGTAAAAACTCACTATTAATACACACTATTTTCTCTGTCAGATGAAACAGTCAATATCAGTAATTTTTCAAGCTAGATAACAAGGAGAGTCTCTTGATTGCGTTTCCTTTACACAAATCGTATCTGCTTTCTCTCTAGTACTACCGTCACCTGTTTAGTCCAGGCTCTGACCATCTTCCTCTGGGACTCTTAAGAGAGTTGCTGCATTGGTCTATTGTATTACTTCTAACCTAATCTTTACATGTTTTTAGAGCAAATTTTGTTAAATAAAAAGCTCTTCTTAAGGAATTTCAGCGTCTTTTTGTCGCTAGAATGGAATCCACTGTCTTCTGCACAGCTACGTAATCTTGCTACCACGACCATAGTAGGTGTGTTCTACCTGAGTGTGGCCTTCTTTCTTCCTACACTGTACATCCAACCATGCTGAGATAGTTGCAGCTGTCATAGGAAGCCAAGATTTTTTTGTTTTTATTTATTTTTTTATTTTTTTATCATGTTATTTTAGTCACCATACAATACACCATTAGTTTTTGATTTAGTGTTCCATGATTCATTGCTTGCATATAACACCTAGTGCTCCATGCAATCCACGCCGTCCTTAATACCCATCACTGGGCTAACCCGTCCCTTCACCCCCTTCCCTTCTAAAACCCTCAGTTTGTTTCTCAAAGTCCATAGTCTCTCATGGTTCCTCTCCCTCCATTTTCCTTCCTTCATTTTTCCTTCTCCTAATGTTCTCCATGCTATTCCTTATGTTCCACAGGTAAGTGAAACCATATGATAATTAGCTTTCTCTGCTGTACTTATTCCATTTAGCATAATCTCTTCCAGTCCCATCCATGTTGATGCAGAAGTTGGGTATTTATCCTTTCTGGTGGCTGAGTAATATTCCATTGTGTATATGGAAAGAGCCAAGATGACCTTCAACAGATGAAAGGATAAAAAAGATGTGGTCCATATACACAGAGGGATATTATTCAGCTATCAGAAAAGATGGTACCCAAGATTTTTTAGTCTTCTGAAACTTTCTTTACCACATCACTTATGTTAAAAATATCTTTCAAAAAACAAAACAAAACAAAATAAACTATAAATATCACTTTCAAGGACAGCATGTCAATAAATACAGTGGCATCACCCTAAACATCTGGCCATTATTTTTACCATAATATGATTAAACTATCACCTCACTATCTGCTTCTGCTTCTTGCACCTTTTCTCCAGTTGTTTTCCCCAAGATTGAACTTTTATTATTCCAGCCCTATCTCTTCTATCTCAATTTCAATGTAAATCTCTGCCAACTACAAGATCAACTGAAACTCTTGTACCTGTGTCATCTGACATTCCTCTGTAATGAGTTGCCAATTACTTTCCTGCAGCTAATCTCCCACATCTTCATTGTATGTTCCCTGCAAGGCTGTCAGTCTGAACTACTCACCATCTCCAAATATGGCTTACCCTTTTGGAGCTGCTCATACTCGGTTTCTTCCTTCATACTCATTTTCCTGAAAGTGTCTGAGTTTCGTCTTCATTATTTGTATAGTAAATTTATATAAATTGATCATATATATATGATATAAAAATCATACATATGTGATTTTTGAAATGTTTGCAAGCATATTAAATGGAATTCACATTTCTCATTTCTCCCTTTCTGCTCCTTATCCATTCCCCCAAACCCTCCCAGTTTATTATATCTATTTTCAGTCTGGTGATTATGACCTGTGTAACATTTTTAATAGAATTTTAAGTTGAATAGATTATTCTACTGTAGGATTCAACGCAACTTAAAGTAAATTAGTTATTGTTTTTCAATTTTTTGGTGACATATTTTCTACCAGTTTTTTTTTCATTTATTTCTCTTCATTTTGTTTGAAATAAAAAGAGCATGTGTTCTTATTGTAATAAGTGGAAGAGTATACAAATGGTGTAAAAAGTTAACAATCTCTCTAACCTCCATTCCCACCCCTGTGGTGTAATCAATCTTAGGAGATTGCTGTATTTCTTTGCCCATTTATCTCCAGTCATACAGTCCTAAGAAACATATGTGCACATCCCTAGGAGTGGCAGACATTGTTAGTCACTCATCCAATATTCATTTTTTTCTACCTTGCAAATAGAAACCATTTTTTTTTTTAGGTGGGGGAGGTGGGGGCGATTGTCAGTGCACCCTGTTAAAATACTTACTATGATTACTTTCCTTTCAGACAGGAGCATAATGAGATACACTTCTTGGCAGTAGAAAGAATGTAGATGTCAACAGGGTGGGTTTTTGGAAAAGTTTTCAAAGGGTAAGAGGCTCAGCTGTCCCCTAAGCTTGTCATTTAGACCTTACTGTTAGCAGTTAGTTTTGATAATTTCTTTCTTTATTTAATTTTATTTTTTCAGTGTTCCAAGATTCATTGCTTATGCAACATACCCAGTGCTCCATGCAATACATGCCCTCCTTAATAACCACCACCAGGCTCCCCTCCCCTCCCCTCCAAAACCCTCAGTTTGCTTCTCAGAGTCTATAGTCTCTCATGCTTCATCTCCCCCTCCAATTTCCCCCAATTCACTTTTCCTTTCCTTCTCCTAATGTCCTCTGTGTTATTCCTTATGCTCCACAAGTAAGTGAAACCATATGATAATTGAGTCTCTCTGCTTGATTTATTTCACTCAGCATAATCTCCTCCAGTCCTGTCCACGTTGATACAAAAGTTGGGTATTCATCCTTTCTGATGGAGGCGTAATATTCCATTGTAAATATGGACCATATCTTCCTCATCCATTTGTCTGTTGAAGGGCATCTTGGCTTTTTCCACATTCTAATCTTTGGAGATGGGCTGGTAAAACTTTTCTCAAATGGGTGGACTATTCAGATATTGAGAAAATATTTGGGAAATTGTTAACAACTGTAAGACAAACACATTACTCATCCCATCTTTATCACAGGGATGGATATCTGCCTATTCCAGCAAAATAGAACATAACACAATTCGTTTGTTAAACTATCAGTTATATCCATAAGCTGTGCATGGTAGAAAAAGGAATCACAGATAACTAAATAGAAAGTTAGATGATATTCACTTATGATTTCTTTGATTTAAAGTTATAAGGGTTGGCATCTTGAGCAATTTCATATTTCAGTCAGTTAGTTAATGAGCAAAATTAAGTCTTTGCTTTGTGAAATTCAAAATAAGATGTTATTATATGGTGGGACATTTAATGTTGAAATCCTGTTCAGTGCTGAGCACTTTAGTTAAGTGTATAGTTTTCTTTATTCTAATGACAACTTTAATAAATAAGTGCAGGAATGAATACAGAGTTGCGTTTCATAATTATAATTTATTACATTAGCTCTATTCATTTCTACTTACCTCTAATTTCTCAACCCTTTTCCTGTGAATAGTCTTATATGTTTCATGTAAAGAATAAGGTAGATTATACATTTTTCCATTGCAATAATTATTACATTACTAAGATGTTTTCCTTAATATGAAAGAGAGAATAATTCAGTCTAAATGACATATTTCAGTATAAAATAATACAACCCAGCCTTTGTAATTAAATGCTTTTCTTTTTAAATGAAGGTTTTTAAAAATGTAGTGGTGAAGGGTAAATGTGAGCTAACAATAGTCTCAGACCTTCAGGCAAGGAAGGGAGCATTTCTTTGCATAATTTATACCTTTAAAAATGTGGCTTCCAGTATTTATAATTGACAACCAGCAAATTTCAAGTTGATTTAATCTTGAAATGAAGTCAGCAATTTTTTTTTTTCCAAATTTAAGTAAAACTTTTTTCCTTCTCCCTCATTTCTTGCTGACATTTGTTTCTAGTGTAGTTTTCTTACTTATTTAGCTTTTATATCCTGACTTTTGGTTTTTGCTCACCTGCTACTTTTTTCTTGTAAATCATATAATCTCTATTTTATACCTTTCTTCAAATAGTCCATTTTTATGTATTTATTTATTTATTTTGGTTTATGTCAGACGCATGCCTGTAAACTCTCACAGTTCTCACAAGTCCAGTTTTACCTTTTGCACTTGACAAATAGAATCAAAATAAGAAATAAGCAAACTCATGACCTGAGCCAAAAAAAGAAATTATGGAGACCAATGTCTGGTCTTCTAATTTGAGAGTAGTCCAAAAATCATCAGGTCAAAATCACAAGACTTCAGTTAAAGTTATACTAAATCCGGCAGATAGACTGCTTAGCTTCTGAGCAAAAGTATCCTTATTTATGAATTGATAACCACTAAAACTTTACTCAATTCTTAGATGAACTAAAATAATTATATAGAAATGCTTTATAAATTAGAAAATACTATATATAGTTTGGATAATTATTTTTAATTAAGAAAACTAGTTTATTTTAAAAAAATGATATTTAGAAAGTTTACATATCCTTAGTTCTTCAGTCAGTCTACAGATCCTTAGTTCTGGTAAGACAGTTGTAGGAGAGTGGTAAGAGAATCAGCTCATGACTCAGGCTTGGGGGAGTACTCAATAGTTAGCTTGATAGACCACAGGGCAGTTAAATGCAGTCATATTATTGTCTAGTGTGGCAGGCACAATGCTGAAATGACCTTCAATCAAACATGCATGCTCTTTTATAATTTGCTCTCTTTTCAGTCAGTCCGATAAAATCTGACACTTGTTTATAGCAAATAGAATATGACCAAAGCATTGAGATATTTCCCCCTTGTTCCAGGTAGTTTATATAAGACCCCCATCTGAGTTGAATGGATGGACCTCAGAGTAAGTGGGCCTGTAGGAGCTAAGAACAGCTCCTAGTTAACAGCCAGCAAGAAAGTGGAGACCTCAGTCAACCTAATAGCAATTCTATCAATAGCCATGTGTGTCTGGAAAAAGATGCAAAGTTCCAGAAAGGAAATCAGCCTGGCTGACACCTAGATTGCCATCTTGTGAGACCATGAGCAGAGGATCTGAACCCCTGACTTGAAAGCCAAGATAATGGATATATGTTTTCAGCTGCTAAATTTTTTGCAATATGTTAGACAACAAAAAGACTAATACATCTAGCAGTGAAAGGGTTTAAATTGTTCACCTCATATTTTAAGACCAAGGAAGCATTTTTATCCAGGGAAAAACATGATGACAGGGCTCGGGGCTAGCTTGTTAAAAAAAAAAAAAAAAAAAAAATCAAACACACACATACACACACCCATACACAGAACTATCAACACAACTTAGCAAAAGGATAACAGTGTTTTGTTTTCTGGACCCTGTTTATATAGTTGAGAATTAGGAATCTATTAAGGAGTTATTTAATGGGTACTACAGCATAAATGGCATGCTTTTCTGTTAAAGAACCTATTAACACAAGAAACAAAGGAAACCAAGCATGGATAGCTACTCTATCCAAATCCTTTTGTTAAACTTAGACAATATTTTATTTAGAAAGGCAAAGTTACTATTATGTTTTAAAATTTTGCTTTAAAACTATGAAATAAAACGCCACACATTTCTCTGGAACCATTCTAGGATATTGAGTGTGTATGTGTAAAGGGTGGAGGACTGTTAGCTAATTTTGTTTACCAAGTTAGTGAAAATGCTTCTACTTTAAAATAATCACCATGGTGAAAATGCTATAAATTGAGTAAGTTCAAAGCTTGCTTACATAATATATGATAATTTTTTTGGAAAATATTTTGGTAGCATATATCCATCAAGTGACATAAACAAATGAAACCCTCTGACCTAATACCTCTACAACTACGAATCTATCTTAAGAAGGCTTCTCAAGTTTGCTGAATTTTATTGTAAATACTGTTTATTGCTCTATCATAGCAAAAATGTGTCTCAATCAATCTTAATCTTTAAATGTATGGAAATTATTAACTCTACCAGGCATTGAGACCATTTTACAAGTAGTTTGCAACTAGTGGTTTTTGGATATCTTTAAATCCAGTTGTCTCACATTTTCAGACGAAGCTTTGAGGCAGTGGTCTGCAAACCCATTGACTTCCATTCAGCCTCTCCCATTTCTGTACCCTTCTTTGTCCTTGTCTGCAGAACTAACTCCTCTGTAATAAAAACAAGATTTAATAATTGTGAACATTTCTGAACAATATAGCTTTTTGTTTGTACGTTTGTTTTTATTGTGAGTGCATGCATGCGTAAGTTTAGACCATGTAAGAGAGAGTTTACTGCATATGGTGACCTCAACAAAAGCTGTGGGCTTTGTAGTAGGAGACTTGATTCAAATTAAGGAATTTGTTTTCTTCCCCAGCAGGCCAGAGCAAAAGAATCACAAGTAGAGCTGCAGGTGAGGGTACCTGGCTGACTTAGTCAGTAATGCTTGTGATTCTTGATCTTGGGGCTGTAAATGCAAGCCCCACGTGGAGTGTAGAGATTACTTAAAAATATAACCTTTAAAAGAAGAAAGAAAAGAGGAAAGGACAGATGGACGAACGGACGGAAGGAAGGAGGGAAGAAAGGGGAAGGAAGGAAAAGGAAAGAAGAAAGCAAACTGGAGGTGATGGCAGCTGAAAGGGAAGCAGATGAATTAATAAATCCCTGGCTAAAGAAAGTAGAAGTGAACAGTATAACTTGGGTGTTAGCCTGGGAACTGCAAGTTTACTACATGGTTACATCAGGAAGAATGTCTAGGAGAATCTCATTTTTTTCTTCATTCCAAAGTGACCACTTCTACCCCAAAGCTCAAATGAATTTCTTTTTGTTGGAGTCTTTCTCAATCCTCTCCCCCAGCTCCGAGTCTTAAGACATATGAGCAGTGAATTGAAAGTGAGAGTATCCTATTTCCCCTTTTCTGGATGAGAAAAAAAAGGATAAAAATTATTCTACTGTTTCATGTCTATTTCTCCTATTAGGTTGTTTAAGCAATTGAGCTCTCCAAGAAGGTCCAAACAATGAATAATTAAAACTGGCAAACTTCTACTTGCCACTTATTGCCCAAATCAAGCTATACATTTCTTCCAAAACATAGATACAGACTATAACTGGTAAAGGACATCTGAAGCAAAATAAAAATATATACCTCTAAAATGTACTATTTCCTTGAAAGGAAAATCACTCACATTTTCATATAAGTGGCAAGTTAGAAACATACCTCTTTAAATTTTCTGTTATTATGAATCCCAGTCTATGACATTTCTTGCTGTATAACATTCTTCCAATTTTTCAAAATAAAAATATAAGCCTTATAAATTATTTAGTGGGAATATAAACTTATACCAAATAATGGGAGAATGCTATTAGTGGTCACATCCATTATTTATGCATCACATATTTTTTTATATAGCTTTAATGAAACACATGATTTTTTTTTGTGGAAATTCAAAGTTGGACAGTGTGGTTATAGGGAGAGTTTTTAATTTGTTAAAAGAGAGTATGTGCACTCATTGGTATTTACACCTGAGGAAAATTGGATTAATATTTATTACATTGTATATAAGTATATCCCTCAAGTAAAACTAAGTATCACAAATCATAAGCATTTTGAACTCAAAGTGTTCAAATACTGTTTCTTTTAAATGTGCTATGAGGATGATGAATGATGATGATGATGATGATGAATACAACTGCTAGTTTCAGTAAAATATGGGGCTTCTTCAAGTATTCATTCTGGATAAGAAAACTCTCTTCATCATGTAAAATTTAAAGCCTAATTGGCATTGAATTATTCTTTCAGAGCTGGTAACAAATATTATCTAATAAATGTTTTCTAAATTAATTCATTGATTTAATTTAGTTAATTAAAAATTAACTAAATTAAATTTAATTTATTTTGTACCACTTTACATGCAAGGGTCAGCTTCAAAAACTTCTTTGTGTTTTGAAAGAAATAAAATATCTAGTTATTCTATATTTGACTCTCAACCTATTTAACTCTTTTTTTTAATTGATAGCTGTGTGGGACACTGAATAACTAATGATGTGTTCTAGATTAAGCATTTAAAGAAAATTTATTAATACTCAAGACTCTTTAAGAAAATATACAAGAGAGGAAGCCTTGTTTTTCTAGAATGTAACCTAGAAAAATTCTAGCCTGGAACCTTCATCAAAAAGTCAGTACTTAACATAATTTGCATTTATCTTATTTCTTGCTTATAGTATGTCTTTCCACTAGAGGGCAGGGCCTTCTTAGTTTTGCTAACCTCTACATCGTCACAGCAGCTAGTAGGTGCTCAAAAAAACAAAACAAAACAATAAAACAACAAAAACAAATGAATTGATGAATTCACCGAACTTAATGCAAGCCAGCTTTTCAGATCCTACAGGAAATGATCATGCTTTAACCTGGCCCACGTTCCTACTGAGCTGCACTGCTTAAGACCATGTACGACCAAGAATCCCTGTTTGGCTTCTGAGTTTTTGCTTTGGATATGTACAAGTTATCAGGTTTTGGTGAGGTCAAAACATAAGAAAAATGCAAAGATCTCAACTAAGCCAGCAAAACGAAACCTTTGTGAAGGCTGTCTGGAGAGAACTGGGTTTACAGTCAACTGTGTTTTATCTACACTATGATATGAGTCGCACACGGATGAAAGCATCCGTTGTCCAATCAGGCACCCGTGAAGATGTCATGAAGCTGGCTCATTACACAAAAAGTTAAAGCAAAGATGGTGCTAAAAGCACAGTGAATCTGTTAACAAAACCTCTTCCATTTCCAACATATTTTATAAATAATTTTGTATTTTAGAATGTGCTAACATTTTAGCTTCAAACTACTCTTTCCATTAAAATTTCCCCTGAAAGCACTTAAGGGATCCTAAGGAATTTCAAATATTGTAATGAACTATATGCATTCCCTTCTACACGTAAACTTACCGAAAAGCAACAGAGAAAAGAAATATACTAATTTTACAATTTTGACTTTCCTTATACACCTAGCCATGTAATTCTTTGCACCATTCTCTGTATTTTGAAAATATGATAAACACTGGTTCTGAAGCACTAAAAAACATCATTGTCAGAAATGAGCAAAGGTCAAACACTCACAAAACAAAATTAATGGAGAATCTAGTCTTTTATCATACCAAAATTGTAAGTAGTAGCAAAATTATCAGATAATTGTATTGCTACTTAAATTTTAAAATCATGTAAAGCATCTTTTTAGATCTTACTCCAAAATCAATGGACACAAACGCAAAAATAATCAAATGGGACTCCATTAATGTCACGCTCTCCCTGCCTGCAGAGATGACGCAACACCAACACACACACAGGTCGATGCACAAGCTCTTGTTTATTCATTCCCTGGTCAATCTTTCTCCTCCCTTTCTTTCTCCTTCCCCTGCAGGGAAGTTCCCTTGCCTTATATAGGGCATAACAGCCAATCACAGAGGTGTTCACGTGAACAGGAGGTATGGGGGCTCGTAGGCAGTGGTGGCATACGGTGCTCATGTGACGAGCACGAAGTCACATGTGGCCAGGGTGGATATTTTTTAGGCTGTCTGTACTGCTCTGGCACCATCTTAGGGGCGTGACCGGTGCCATCTTGGGGGCGTGACCCCGAAAATTAAACTAAAATATTTTGTGCCAACAAAGTTAAAAGGAAACCTACTGACTAGGATTTACAAATCATAAATCTGCTTAGATATGAATATCCAAAATGCATAAAGAACTCAGGAGCACCTGGGTGGCCTGGTCATTTAAGTGTCTTGTTTTGGCTCAGGTCATGATCCTGGGGTCCGGGAATTGAGTCCCACATGAAGCTCTCTGTTCAGTGGCGAGTCTTCTTCTCCCTCCTCCCTCTGCTACTCTCTCTCTCCGTGACAAAAAAAAAAAAAAAAAAAAAAAAAAAAAAAAAGAAAAGAACTCATACAGCTCAATAACAACAATGATAAACAAACAACCCAATGAACAAATGGGCATAAACTCTTAGTAGACATTTTTCCAAAGAAAACATATAGATGACCAGCAGGCACATGAAAAGGTGCTCAATATCATGGAACATCAGGGAAATGCAAATCAAAAAACAATCAGATACCATCTCACACCTGTCAGAATGTCTATTAACAAAAGAACCAGAAATAACAAGTGTTGGCAAGAGTGTAGAGAAAAGAGAACACTTAGTGGGAATGGAAATTAGTGCAATCACTATTGAAAATAGTATAAAGGGGACACCTGGTTGGCTCCTTTGATTAAGCATCTGACTCTTGATTTCAGCTCAGGTCAAGACCTCAGGGTTGTGAGATGGAGCCCCATGTTGGGCTCTACACTCAGCACAGAGTCTGTTTGTCCCTCTCCCTCTTCTCCTTCCCCTGCTTCCTTTTTCTCTCTTGAATAAACAAACAAACAAACAAACAAATAAATAATATTTTTAAAATATAGTATGGAGATTCTTCAAAAAATTAAAAACAGAATTACCAACAATTCCAACCCAGGTATTTTTCTGAAGAAAATGGAAATACTATGCATCCTTGTGTTCGCTGCAGCATTATTTATAATAGCCAAAATATAGAAACAACTCTGGGAGGGTGGTGCCTGGGTGGCTCAGTTAGTTAAGTGTCTGCCTTCAGCTCGGGTCATGATCCCAGGGTCCTGGAATCAAGCACGGCATTGGGCCCCTTGCCCAGCTAGTATGGGGGCTGGGAAAAATGGGTGAAGGGGATCAGGAGGTACAAACTTCCAGTTAAAAGATAAGGAAGTAATAGGGATATAATGTACAGCATGGTGACTATAGTCAATAATATTTTATTGTAAATTTGGAAGTTGCTAGGAAATTAAATCTTAACTGTTCTCATCGCCACAAGAAAATAATTTTTGTACCTTTGTATGGTAGCAGATGGTAACTAGAGTTATTGTGATCATTTGCAATATACACAAATCATTATGTTGTACACCTGACACTAATGTAATGCTGTGTATCACTTATACCTCATAAAACCCCAAATATTCATTGTCTTCATTAATTATATTCTCACATGTACAGTTTTTGCTTTGAAATTGTGTTTTGAAATTTTACATATATATATATTACATATGGAAGCATAAATATATTTGTTTATACATATTTAAATTATAGAATGTTTTTTCAGGAGAAAAATATGTCATCTATTTCTAAATGTAAATATCATCATTATTAAGTTATGCTTTTGTTTTAGTTGACTTTCTTATCTCTGTATATCAAGGCCACTGAAAAACCGAGATGTCAGTTTTATATGCAAACATCAAGTTTACTACAAGTAGTGCTTCAAAGAGAACCTCCAGAAAATAAGAAAAAATACTCTCCTGAGTTAACTAGGCTTCCACATCAATGCCCTTCAAACAGTCAAAAACAACTTCCTATATCAAATAAACATTCTACCATGGGGCGCCTGGGTGGTTCAGCCCTTAAGCATCTGCCTTAGGCTCAGGTCATGATCTCAGGATCCAGGGATTAAGCTCTGCATAGGGCTCCCTGCTCAGCAGGAAGCCTGCTTCTCCCTCTCCCACTCCCCCTGCTTGTGTTCCTCTCTCACTGTCTCTCTCTGTCAAATAAATAAATAAGATCTTAAAAATAAATAAATAAATAAACTACCAAAGACTAAGCTAAAATCAAATTCTTACATTTATTTTAGTTTTTAAATTAATTTGAATTGCTGAGACAGCAGCAGTCATTGAGGTGAGTTTTTCCTTTATCACACTCAGGAAGAGTGTGCAGGACCAGAAAGAGGTGTGGGTATAGCTGCTTTGGAGTTTGAGAGAAGCTTTTTCAAGCAGACAGAGTAAATGTAAGGATCCTGATGGCGGACCGAAGGTGTTTGAAGTACAGCCAGGAAATCAGTGAGCAGGCGCTGATTAGCAAGGGCAGGATAATGCACAGAAGAAAGAGGGACTGAATCATAGATTTCTATAGGGTGTACACTCTGAATGAGACGAGGTGACAATGGAAAGTTTTGGCAAAGAGAGATGTGATGTGCCTCTGTTAAGAATAAGCCAAAGGCCAGTGGGGTGGAAAGAGGGAGACCAGTTAGGAGGTATTGTTACAATCCAGGTAAGAGAATCATTTTTTTCAAATGGCTAACCAGTGACCAACTGCTTTTGTTGAAAAAAAAAAAAAAAATCCACATTTATTCTATTGATAGTTAATGCTTTCTTTCCTTTCACAGGGTAGAATTACTATAATAACTAAGATACTTTGACACAGACTTATGTATAGAAACCAGAAATAGTTCTAAGACTTACCAATACAAAAAATAAAGTGTGTCAAAACTTCGATTATAATTGTATTGAATTAAAGGTTTAGTGAAAATGGACAGCTTTATAATATTGAGGCTTGTTGTCCAAGACAAATCATAATCATTATTTGCTTTTTGTGAAGAACCACCACAACGATAAAACTTTTGTCTAAAGCTTACTATGTGCCATGTGCCATTGCCAATGGAATATGCCTTAACGCATTTAGCCCCCAGCACAACATAAGATAGCTACTTCTGCTATTATTTCCATTTTACAAATAGTAAACTGAGTAAGGTTAAATGCTTTGCTCAAGACCATGTAAGGAGCAAGCAGGTCAGAGACATTTGCCTTCCAAAGAGGATCTGTTCAGTCTTATTTCTGTCACTTTAGCAAATATTTTGTTGATAATTCCTTATTTTATTTCCTCTTCTTTCCTGTTTGTTTTGTTTGTTTTTGTTTTTTTGCTATATGGTCTGTTGCCCCGTAGAAGTTAGAAACTTGCTTTTATTCTCTCAGAAGTAATTTTTGTTCTGACTGAAATCATAACATATCTGTCTTTCCTATTTTATTAATTTCAGGAGGAAAAAAGACATCTACTAATTCTCTGGTGTAGAAGATGCTAAAATTGATAAATTAATGAATACTTTCTTCCACCCCTCTTCCCTCACACTTAACACAACTATAATATTCAGGGATTTTCATCACAATCACTAAAGATAGCTAATAGACTTATTATCTTTTACATTAATTAACTTGTCTTTTCAGAAAATAACCATATTATCCATTTCTCAGGGTAATCATCACAATTTAGTTAAGCCTATATTATAGTGAATGTCTTTATCTCTTTCAGTCCTTTCACTCCATATGATACCAGGTAAGATGATTTTGGAAGTGGAATTTTTAAAAATCCCACTTACATTGCCTTACAAATTTAGGAAATATGCCCTCCATAATTAGAAGCCTACAGATGGCGTAGGATCCAAGAATATTGCAGTGGACATCAGTCTCGGTAATGTTATCAAAAACTAGTGTTACCTTTAACCTCAGGCTGAGGGCAAGTAGCTAGAGAAATTACAGATACCTCGGTTACATCCAAGACAATGAGCTGAAAAGGAGAATAAAATAGCTAAGTGAAGAAGAAGAAGATTCTCTCTTGATTCTCTCTGAGGTACAGAGAAACTTTTCATAGATTCCATTAACATACATTCCCTCCAGTGTTCCTACTTTTGAAATTTTACTGAGAGGAAAACTGGAATGAGCATGTCTAACTTAGATTGATTATCTGGGTTTTTAAATGTTGAGAACTGTATCAAAAACCCCCTAAATACTGTTCTCTGCATAGATGAGCTACTTCTTTTGATTCATCTTGTGAATATCTGTAATATTAATGAGAAATGTATTTCCTGAATTATTGCATACTGAATAGATAGTCCTGATGCCTTTATAAATGAAGCATAGCATCCTGGGTATGCACTTTAGAATTCACGGCATTTTCCATCATACTCTTTAAACATTACTCCACTAACTTCTTGCACTCAAATATCCTCTTCTCTCTGTAAACTGGGCTACATTTCCTACAGGCCACATCACTGTTGTATACAACATCACTGTTTCAACTTTTGATTTTTCAGTAGCTGTATATTTCTTTTTTCTTTCCTTTCCTTCCTCTTCCTCCTCCTCCTCCTCTTCTTCTTCTTTAGTAGCTGTATATCTTCTATGCAAGTTTTTTTTCTTTAATCAAATGTTTTGTCAGTTCATTTTTTTCTTTTATCAAACATTTTGTCAGTTCATTCTGTGCTTTGTTTTTTTAAACATTTTATTTATTTGACAGAGCGAGAGATCACAAGTAGGCAGAGAGACAGGCAGAGAGAGAGGGGGAAGGAGGCACCCCGCTGAGCAGAGAGCCCAATGCAGGGCTCGATCCCAGGACCCTGAGATCTTGACCTGAGCCGAAGGCGGAGGCTTAACCCACTGAGCCACCCAGGCGCTCCATCATCCGTGCTCTTAATACTTGACTTTTTATCACTTATTTTTTCAATTGCATGCTATCTTTAATTTCCCAAAGATAATAAATTATTACTTTCTGAAATTTTCTTCCATCTTTTAAGATATGTCTTCTTCCAGACTGGAATTTTTTTCAACTTTTTTGCATGCTGTGTTTGCATGTTCTACCTTTATTCCTTTTTTTCCTCTCCTTTCCATCACTTCTGTAGCTACCTACAACGTATTTATCTACTGTTCAATTTTTGTAGAAACTGTATCTTTTTGTCTCTGTTTATTTTACTGTGGATAGTTACTTCCATCAGATGCCCCCTGCCCCCACCAAATTTGGGTTTCTTTTGCAGGGGAATTGACTGTAACGTTTTCCTTTGAATACCCTTCCTTTTTCTTGAGGCATTGTCTGACTCATCCCACAAAATCACTAATGTGAGGGCTAGAATGTGATAGAATTTTGTTGCTATTTTTTTCTTTGGCAGCTCTTTAGATTACTGAAGATCCTAGGACATTATTCAAGAAATTTGTTGCATTCTGTAACTTTGATTTGTAAGCTCTAAATCAAAAGACATTCTAGCAAATTGACAAACATAGTCTCTGTCGTGTGAAGGGCTTTGTAGCTTTACGAATTAGGTTTGGGGGCACCTGGGTGGCTCAGTGGGTTAAGCCACTGCCTTCGGCTCAGGTCTCAGGGTCTTGGGAACAAGTCCCGCATCGGGCTCTCTGCTCAGCAGGGAGCCTGCTTCCCTTCCTCTCTCTCTGCCTGCCTCTCCATCTACTTGTGATTTCTCTCTGTCAAATAAATAAATAAAATCTTAAAAAAAAAAAAAGAATTAGGTTTGAAGTGAAAAATCTTTTATGGAACATAGCATACACAATTAGATTTGCATGACCCTTGTTGCAAAGGTTTAACTACACAAACTACTTTCCCCAGACTTCCCTTCTATAAGGCATATATGTTTTTTTTCTTCTTCTTTCTTTCTTTCTTTTTCTTTTTTTAGATTTTCTTATTTATTCATTTGACAGAAAGAGAGAGCACAAGCACAGAGAATGGCAACCAGATGGAGAGGGGGAAGCAGCCTCCCCACTGAGCAGGGAGCCCAATATGGGGCTTAATCCCAGGACACTGAGATCATGACCTGACCTGAAGGCAGATACTTTACTGACTGAGCCACCCAGGTGTCACCCAAGGTATATATATTTTTAACAGACTTTATATTTTAGATTACTTCCAGGTTCCACAGAAAAATTAAACATATTCATATACAACCTCTCCCATTATCAACATCCCTCACCAATGTGGTATATTTGTTATAATTCATGAGAATACATTAACACACCATTATCACCCAGGTATGTAGTCTACATTGGAGTTTACCCTTAATGTTGTGCATTCTATGTATTTTGACAAATGAATAATGATATGTGTCTACCATTATAGCATAATTCAGAATATTTTCACTGCTCTAAAAATCCTTAAGTTATCTAGATTTTTCTATTTTGTTATTTTCTAGGAGTTTTATAATCTTGCATTTTATATTTAGGTCTGTGTTGCATTTGGGGGTAATTTTTGTAAAGAGTATAAGGTCTATGTCTAGATTTATTATTTTTTTACATGTGAACGTCCAAATGTTCAAGTCCCATTTGTTGAAGAGCTGTCTTTACTCCACTGTGCTGACTTGGCTGCTCTGAAAAAGATCTGTTGACTATATTTATGTGGATCTATTTCTAGGATTCAGGGCATATTTTTTTAAAAACAAAATTTAGACTGTTTTCATAATCTAAATGAACCTACATTAAGGGGACAGGTGAAGCCCCATCTCCTGAATCCTTTCCTTTACCCCAGCAGCTGCTCAAATAGAACAGGTGGTATTCTAAGAAATCATTTCAATGACCTATTTAAGTTAAAATACAGATATATACGACACACAATCAAACACACATGTTCACAGCCACAGAACTTTTATGTCTATGGGTCTCCATTCTTTCTCAATAGCAAAGTAAGAATCTGATTAACCATGCAACATTCTCAACTATTTATAATGTAATTTGCATGGTAATTCTTCTTCTCCTTTATAAGGTAGTGCTCTGATTAATGCTCTGATTATCTTCGAAAGTATTCTTTTCTCAGAGCTTGAATATTCCTAAATGTTTAATTGTTTAACATAATAATTCAATGAAAAGGAGAGTAGCCTCCTCTCCTTCATCCCTTATAAAGCATGAACTCAAGACAATATATCATTATCTTCACTATAACAGTTCTGGTGGATCTCAGTGTATCATGATTCATTTAGATTAAATCAGAAATATGAACTTAAAAAAATTTAAACTTTTGGATTGAACCACATTTTGGGAATCTGAATCATGTAGGCTCTGTAATTTGAAATCTAATTAGTAAGAAATTTAATAAATCAAGCTGAAATCTGGGGCACCTGGGTGGCTTAGAGGGTTAATGCCTCTGTCTTCGACTCTGGTCATGATCCCAGGGTCCTAGGATCGAGCCCCACATCAGGCTCTCTCCTTGGCGGGGAGCCTGCTTCCTCCTCTCTCTCTCTGCCTGCCTCTCTGCCTACTTGTGATCTCTGTCTGTCAAATAAATAAATAAAATCTTTAAAAAAAAAAAAAGCTGAAATCATTTGTCTGAAAATCAGTGATAACTTAAACTCTCAATAATTTGACTTGTCACCATTATTATGAGAATCATAGTAAAAATCGACACTATTGTAAACTTTTTGAATAGCAGGTCATAAAAGACAGGAAGACCAGAAGTATAGATAATCAGTAAAGAAGAAAGCTTACTGTCTAGTGGCTTACTCTAGGTAGGGGTAGAGAGGCAATTATTTTAAACAATTTGTCTTCTCCATATTTTATTTAGAAAGACACAGTTTTGGGGTACAATATTGAAGAGAAAGCCCCAGGAGCCTTCTGATTGAAATCATCACTACATGATTGATCCTACTGTGGGTGGTTGAGAGAGAGAAAACAACCTCAGAGGAAATATGCAGGCCTGCCTTTCTAGGAATCTTAAGACATGAGTTAAAAGTCTGTTGGATACAGAGGGAATAATACTAACTTGTATGTCTTCTGGACTTTGCTAAGCTATGAAATTATAACTGGTAAAACAAAATTCTGTAGCATTCAATATCTGTGTTTTTTTTTTTTTCAAATAAAATACAGAGAAGATTTAACAAATTGATTAAAATGATTACCTGTCTTGTGTTACCTATATTGAGCCACATAGAAAGTAGGCTTCCTTTTTGACTGTATAATCAATACTCTTGATCATCCTGTCTCTTGTAAGATCTTGTATTTAGGAACCGTATTCCAGTTTCAGTCCTTATTCTATTTCTGTTAAAAACCATTATAAGTCTCGATAACTGCACTTTATCACAAGCTCTCATTTCTTAAAAAAAAAAAAAAAAATTGAGTTTTAGAACTCCCTATTTTCCTTCTAATTCTATGATTTCCCAGTCACTTCAGATGACTACATTCTAAAAGCACATCAATGTAAATTGCCTTTTCTTATCCCTTTCTTTATTTGGAATGATATCTAAGTTCTAAAGTTGTTTAGCAGCTATGGTAAGTCATGGCATCTGAATGCTTGGCCTGTGGCAGTGTTTGGTGCTGCTCAATGCAACTAAGCTGGTTGACATGGTCTGAATGTGTGCCCCTAAAATTCATGGATTCAGTCCTAAACCTGAAAGGTGATAGGATATACGGTCTTTGGGAGGGCTCTGCCCTTATGAATGCGGTTAACACTCTTACAAAAGAGGCTCCACAGAGATTCCTCACCCTTCCAACCATGGGCCAACACAGAAAGAGGGTGCTATCTATGAACATATCTATCTATGATATGGGTGCATATCTATCTATGAAGGGAGAGGGGTCTCACCAGAATACAAACCATGCAGGTATCTTGATCTTGAACTTCCAGCCTACAAAACTGTAAGAAATAAATTTCTGTCATTTATAAGCCACCCTGTGGTTTTTTGTTATAGCAGCCTAAATGGATTAAGACACTGCACTGTAACACAACTATTGTACACAATTTCATAAAAACCCAAAATAACAGTTTACAGGCAACTTACAAGGGGATAACAGTAGTACCTACCTGTAGTAACATTATAAATATTTAATGAGTTAAAATATGAAAAGTATTTAAAATGGCTGCCATGTACAAAGTCTTCTAATTTTTACTTTTCAAAGCTATCGTCATCATTTTTTTTTGTTTGTCTCCAATCTGATTAAGTACATGTGATTATTGTTCCTAATATTTTTTCTACCACACTTCTTGAAAAAGAAACTCAATAAATCTGTATGTGTAAATCTGTATGTGGCAGGAGCAAGAGAAAGCAGTTAGTAGAGTAAACAGGAAGAAGCAAGAAAGCAAAAAGTATGATTCAGTCTAGATAAATACAGAAACAACACCTAAATGCACTTAAACACACACCACACACACACATTTAGAAAGGGATGTCAGGATGGTGTTCCAGCCATCTCTAACTGGTAAGGCTGTGAGATTTTTATTGCACTTGTAAGCTAATGAGTTAGCATGTCATGCTTGATAGGTGCCAGTAGACTCCCAGGTCAGAGATGAAGAATCTTATGGTAGAGCAGACAGCAGGGGCTTCATGCCCTTATTGGTTCCCCTTGTTCTCCAAGCCCCACACCAGAAAGACGGATCTGGGCCCTTTTGGGTATAACACATAAGTAGCTTGTTTCTCACCTGGGAAATCCGGAATTAGGCCATCACTAATCTTACAAAGGAACTGCCAACTCTTTGCCTCAGATAGAGACATTATTTTTATGATCCTGGACAGCAAACCAATTTACCCTCAGCCCTAGAGAAAGATCCTATATCTTCTAAGGCTGCTTAATATGTAAATATTCTTGAAAAAATTAGTGCATAACAGAATCTGATACGACATATGCACAAACGCCAAGAGAATGGCCTCCAAAGAGGACATCAATTGGAATGACAACTAGTTGAGCTCTTTCCCTTAAGATACATGAGGACTTTAACATTACAGGGAACTTATTAAAACACTTTTTGATTTATTTTACTTTTATTATATTACCTTCATTAAAGTAATGCTGTGATGACAAATAAGCTTCCAAATCCAGTAGTCTATCATGGCAATTCCAGAAAATATATCCGTTGGTATGACAAAGTTTAAAATGATAGCTCCTGATAAATGAGTAACTCTTCATCATGTAAGAGCACAAGAATTCTAGCTTATTCCACATTATGTCTCGAATATTTTAACACATGGCACCCAAGTTTGCCATGGGAGTGGTCTTCTAGCCATCTTAAAAGGGAGCAATCTCATATAGCTCATACGTGGGAAGGCTTTAAGGGCAGAATTATAAGTGGCACCCATCATTTTACCCATGTTCTCTTGTCTACCATATGGGCACATGGTACCTCTAACTGTAAAAAAAGCTGGGAAATGTAGTCTAGTTCTGCATATAGAAGAGAAACTGGTTTCCGAGTAGCCGGTTTGACCGTCTCTCACATATTCAACTTAGATAAGTGAGTTCTGAATTTAGGCTTTTTTAGAATATATATCTAGAAAAAAATATTTAAAATATATATTTAATTTCCTTTTGAGTTTTTCTGTGTGCTTTGAGTCGATCCACTAACTGTGGTACAGAATTAATTTCAAATTACTTTTCCACAATTAAAAGTAATTTTGATGTGACACAAATACATTATTAGTTAATCCTTCATATCAGATGCAGAGATTTACAGGATTAAAAAGATTGATTTAAATCCAAGAATGTTTATGCACACATGACTGAAACATTGCCAGAAAGCAGCAAAAATGAAAGCATCGGAGTATCCGAAATGTGTGTACCAAAAGAAATCAAAATAATTTCAGGGAGTTGGAGGTCTGCCTAAATTATTGTTTAATATTTAGAGACTAACAGGAGAACTTGGTTGTAATAGATTCTGACTCAACTGTTTCACCCATGCTGCATGTGGAGAAGAAATAGAAAGGTAAAATAATGCTTGGCAAGGTCAACTTTTTAGAGCCCTGGTCACATGGAGAGAATTGAAGAGGGGAGATCAGCTTCTTAGTAGGAAAATATGATTTGGTGGATGGCTTCGATCTCTAAACAATTTTACCAGCAACTCCTCCCACCTTGTGAGAGACAAAAATACTCACGAGTATTGGGGAGGAAGTTAGCAATTTTTCCTGTGCCTATATCTTTTACTCTGAATTAAATTAAATTTGTCTTTTAAACACTTCATGTTAGTTTCTCATGTTCATAACCTCGCTCTGACAATGGCATTCTGTAAGTGTTCTTTATGCATGATCTTTGCTTTCATTTCTATATTTTTCAGCATTGTTCAGTCACCATTTTCCCTTGTTGCTATGTGCAGTTTCTATGGTATCCTCTGCCATTAATTTTGTTTCTCAAAATAACCTCCACTCCTTCTCTTCAAGAAGTATCACAGAGCAAACAAAATTCCTAATCCAAGATAATATCAGAAGATTTTAGTCTTAAACATTGAACAGGTGTCATTACTCCTAAATTATTTTGTTTAATGACAATGTTGCAGATATTCCCTTTGCATACACAGTTTAAATGGATCTATAAAATTTAGAAATTTGGAAAAAATATAAGAATTACATGCCTTATCTTCATTTTACTCTCCCTGTTCAAAACCTGTTATAATATGTTGCTCCAACAACAACAAAAACAGCTCCCATTTAATTAGAGCTTAGTATTTGGGATTCAAGGCCAAGCATTCTTTTCTCTTCCACACCAGGGTTCTGGCTAAAGGAATATACACATGAAGATTTCTAGCCAAATGAAAATCAAGTAGTGATTTTATTAATTTGTGCAAGTAACTTAAAATGCCACATGTAAGGCTTTCTTTCACATGCAGTATTGAAAAACAAGAGAGAGCTTAAATCAGGGTCTGAAATGGCATCTCCTCCGTCATAAGCCGACCTTCACCTTTGAATCTTCTCTACTCGGGTGTGCCTCAGGGAGAGCTGGGTCTAAAGAGGACCACGTTGCAACAAGGGAGAGAATTGCAAGACTGAACCCCATTCAGATATGTATATAATAGAGGAGGAAGAATTCCAGGATGCTTTTTTAAATTAATATTATGTTCAGTAACCTGGCATAGCCAGTGTTCACAATTCATAAGTTGCCTATAACACCCAGTGCTCATCCCAACACATGCCTTCCTTAATACTTCCTTAATACCTTAAGTCTATGCCTTCATGGACTCTAATTTCATATGATTTCACCCGGTTATCCCATCCTTCCCTCCCCTCTTCTGTAACCATCAGTTTATCATATTTTTTATTTAAGCAATAAAAAAATGAAGATGTTTGAGACAGAACAGTTCATTTACATGTAACATTCAGTCCAAAGAAGATCAAATTCAGATTCAGATTAGTACATCTGCTGCCTCGGGGATGAACAAATAAGTATACTTCAAGAAAGATATGGAAGGGGTGCCTGGGTGGCTCAGTGGGTTAAGCCTCTGCCTTTGGCTCAGGTCATGATCTCAGGGTCCTGGGATCGAGCCCCACATTGGGCTCTCTGCTCAGCAGGGAGCCTCCCTCACTCCACCTGCTGCTCTGCCTACATGTGATCTCTGTCTCCCTGTCAAATAAATAAATAAAATATTTTTAAAAAGAAAGAAAGATACGGAAGTAGCTTCTCTTTTTGGCCAAGGTAGAAATGAGGAAACAGAAGATTAAGCATTTCCCCCTAGGCTTACAATATGCTAGGTATTTGAGTAAGCAATTTATATTTTTCTGGTGTCTGTCAGGTGGTGTTACATATTTTGGCAACTATTATTACAGTTGAGAAATGCTCAAATGTGTTATAATAGGTGAACCAATCATTTGCCTGTTTCTTCTCAAATCCATCCTTTCTGCCTTTCTTGTATCACAGAAAACTAACCGGTAGAGATTACATTTTTTAAGCTACCTTGAAACAGGCCTATAGGCAGCACTCACAGGACATGGGAGGACAAGAGAAGAGATCTTTGGTATTCACCCTGCTTTTGGCTTGAGTGGAGTATAGTACAATGTGGTGGTGGCTGATCCTTTTTCATGGTTCCATTTCCCTTGTGGGGAAACCGCTTCCTCTTTGGTCCCTGCTTCTGATAGGAAGCTGCCTGGATGGCTCCCTCTCCTGCTGAGTGAACCCTTCTCTAAGATTCTAAGCAGGCAGCCTAGGGTCCTGGATGTACTATCACCTCTGTCTTTTTTTTTTTTTTTTTTCCCTCCACATCTGTCTTTTATCCCATCAGCCTTAAGTGTAAAGAGGGCTTTTCTTAGTTCATAATACTTCTGCTTTACCCCTCCTTAATCTGCGTGCTCCTTCAGTTCCCTTTTATTTAGGCAATTAGTTCCAAACTTCAGGGACACTAATTTCTGCTGAACTTTTTGATATAGGTTCTAAATTCCTCAAATGAATGCCAGGATATTCAGTCTAAATGTACAATACTTAATTGTGAGAAATGTTGGTTTTTTGTCTTGTTTTGTTTTGTTTTTTGTTGTTTTGGTTTTTTTTCTCAACCTAATTACACATTTTAGGCATTTATCAAATGCCTAAATGTCTGTGACATCAGGGATTCCTACAGACTGGTATGTATATTGCTTTTTTATTTGTTACAGAGTAGGTATAATACACTAAAAAGAAATTAACTTAATGGTAGGGGAAGTGGATTTATGTATTTATTCAGTGAACAAATATTCTTTATGTTTTTGTGAGTGCCACTTACATGGTATCAGTGAAAAGGACACTTCATGAAGTTTATAGGCCATGGATTTCATCTTTGTTTCTGTTTTCTTGTGGGTTTGTTGCTGGTTTGTTTTTGTAATATATGGGTAAGGAATGAGGAGTTCTGAGTAGGTTTTATTTTCACTAACATTACATTATAAAAATTTCAAATATATATCAAAGTTGAAAAAATTTTACAGTGAATACCGGTATTCCCATCACCTAGATTCTGATTTCAGTAACATTCACTATTCTTATTTTATCAGGTGTTTGTTCATGTATTTCTGGCTCTATTCATATAAAATAGAATCTTTTTTTTTTGGATGTACTTTAAAATGAATTGTAGACATCTGTACAGCTCTCCTTAAACAGTTTAGTCTGAATACCACTGACTAATTAAATATTTTTACAGATATTTTCATTGCATATAAAAATTACATACAGTGAAATACACACATATTAGCAAAATTTTGACAAATGTATATACTTCAAAATTTTCTCATGTAAAACTTTCTGATCATTATAGAAAATTCCTTTATATCACTTCACAATTGCTATTTACTCTCTTCTGAGGACTTCACTGTTTTGACTTTATATATTATAGCTAAGATTTGACTCTTCTAAGAACTTATAAATAGAATTATACAGTATCTACTCTTGGTGTAAGGTCCTTTCATTCAGTATTATGGTTTTGAGAATCATTCATGTCATTGTGTGCATCATTAATTCATTAATTTTTATTGCTCATAATATTTGTTTGTAAGAATACTCCTTAGTTTGTTTATCCATTCATTTTTTGAATGACACATGGGTTCTTTCAAGTTTTTGGTACTATGAATAATGCTCCTATTCAAAGTACAAGTTTTTCAACATCAAGAAATAGAACAAATGAAAATAATGGAATAGCATTCCTTACCTTGTTTCCAATCTTAAAGGAAATACATTCAGTTAAGTATTATGTTAATGGTAGATTTTTCACTGATGCCCTTTATTGAATTAAAGAGTTACCATCTATTTTTTAGTTTTGCTGAGTGTTTTGTTTATGAGTAGGAATTTCATTTTGTCAAAATTTATTCTGCTTCTATAATTTTAATAACTGTAGAGTTTTTCTTCTTTCTTCTGTTATGATGAATTGCATTGTTTGGTGCTTGTATATTAAAGCAGTTTTGCATTCCACAGCTAAACCCTATTTGGTCATAGTATATAGTAATAGATTCAATTTGCTAATGTTTTATAGAAATCTTTGCTTCTAGCCTTAGCGGAAAAGCTTTCAGTTTTTCTCCATTGAGAATGATATTTGCGGTGG